>NC_135227.1:14234985-14382485 GCF_052324685.1 Brachyhypopomus gauderio
CACATACTCAATTAATGGCCCCCACAATTACACAGTAACACACACATATATAAAGTTGCGTGCCATTGGCATAACAACAAAAAAATGATTTAACATTGAGTGCAAGAACAAAGGTACTAGTGAATAGAAACAAAAATTACTTGATGCGTTGTCCTATAAGACTTTTATTGTGACATAGGGGATGATGTGCAACAGACGTGCCGATGTCACAGTCCCCTTGGCAACAACCCTTGTTTAGGTTTGGTTTGTGTCTTGGTTTCTTCTTTGTGTGCTTTTATTTTGAAATTCCTTATTGTGTCCAGTTTCACGTGCGTCCCATGTACTTCGCCCCCCATCATGGTTTTCATGTGTGTCTCGTTGGGTTATTGGTTTGTGTATATAAACCCTGTGTTTCCCTGCATTTTGCTTATCAGTCCCTGGTTGTTTGGTTCTGGTTTCTGCTTAAGGTCACGTCTGTGTTGTGGTTTTGGTTATGTCTTTATGTGTAGTTCTCATTCTGTGGTTCTATTATGTTTAGTCTTCTTTATCCTGGCTTGTTTTAGTCCTGCTGCCTTTTTGATTTATAAGTACCATGAGTTTGAATGCTGTTTGTGATCTTGCTGTTTCATGTCTTTGTTTCTAGCTTTCATGACACATCAGTGTTTTAGTTTTTGCCTTTAGTTTTAGTTGGTTTATTTGGTTAAGGTTTGGTTTGTCTTTGTATTATTTCAGTGTACTTTATGTAGTGTTGGTGTGATTGTGATAAAATCATTATTAATTAACATCTCCTGCACTTGCATCAAGCCTCCCTCCCCGAGTTGTTACAGATGAGACGAGGAAAAGGTGAAACAAATAAGACAAATGTATATGCACACACAGACAAACAAGCAGAGATAAACATTATCCTCCCTTTAGAGAATGGCAGAATCTGGGTGTACTAGCTCTCACAGGCAAACGGGCTGTGGTTTCATTTTGCTCACCTTTTAGACTGAGGTGTAGAATGATGGGTGACCAACACCATAGAACTTCTTGCTGCGCTGTACCTCCCACACGTTGCTCTACAGCCTGAAAGAGGTGAACACGCCAAGCAAGAGCCAGAAGGGATACAGTATTCTAAGACGGAGGATCAGTTTTCCACATAGATATTCTGATGTAGAGGATGCAAGGACTGCAGGACCTACCTGGGGAACAGCTGCAACTAAGCAGGGCATAGTGGTGGTGGCATTAGTGGTAGCCTAAGTTCTTCTTTCTCCTTGGTGAAGGATGGACATTCTGCTAATCTTTAAAGCCAGAAGAATCCGTAAGTCATTACAATTAACATTCAGGTACAGTATACTCAATAATTATAATACACTAATTTAGATTTTCTACTGAATGCTTCATCATGCGGATTGGACTCGAGCACAAGCTGAGATATGGTGACCTTACACACACACACACACACACACACACACACACACACACACACACACACACACACACGCATGCACACACAGACATGCACACAGAACCTCTTACTAAGGTACCCTTGTTTGTACTCCAGCCAGTTGTTGGTAAATGGAAGGTTGTTTTTATAGGCTGGCAACACGTAGAGCCTAAGAAACCTGTTAGAACCCAGAGAGATGATGGGTGAAGTGTCCATCAGTCCTTTGGGATGAAAAGATTGCTTCCCCCTCAAAGTGACACATTTCATTTCCTCAGAAACCTGCATGCTTTAATTAACAACTAAGACCCCTTTCTATTCTGCTTGGATCATGCAGTCTGTAGCCAATCAACTGGATGTAGGATGAGGAGTAGCACAAATCTGAAAGCATGTAATTGAAAACTAGTGGAGAGATTAATTTTTGAAAAGTAAAGATTCTTTATTTGGGTAAATAATTAGATTACTGTAAAACTTTCAGCAGAAAATATTTTAACACATGTTGCAAACTATCCTTAGTGATTCTTAGATGCTCTGTAACGATGTCAACTCAAGCCAGTAAATAACAGAGCATCAGTGTGGCTTAGAATACACCCGCAATGGCTTCCGCTGTTTCTCAGTGGTCAGCTCCAACACCTTAGGTGAAGTAAAACTTTTTAGGTAATAGGAACTAGTGCTGAACAGTGTGCCATGTGCAAACCATGATGGTGCTTGGGATAAAGCGACACCAGATGAATTGGACCTGTTTTGCGGGCTACTTATTAACATTTGTTCACTTCTCTGCCTCAGATTCTGAGCAACCACATCCAGGATCTAGGAACTCAGGATTACTCAGGATTCCACAACATGGCAGACCAGCTCTTCCTCTCCTCTGATCTCACACCTGTTCTCTATTCCACACACGTACCTGGACATGTCATTTCACACTTGCTGAACAAGTTTTTTTTAATATATGTTATAAAATGATATATTTAAAAAAAATATTTGTATAAATTTGTATTTTTTATATGTATTTTATGTTGTGTTTTTTTTGTCTTTATAATTGTGTGTCACTTTAGACCTTCACATATACATGGTTAGTGATGACAGGTATACAAAGGTGTGTGTGAGAAGAGCAGTATTATTTGACAATTTTTACACATCACCAGATCTTATGATCAGGGGATAGACAGTGGGGAATAAATGCTCATGGTGCATGGAGAGTTAGCATATAGAAGATCATTTCTGACTTTGAAGAAATGAAAAGCTATCTTTGGGGACATGTGATGGCGTAAAGAATAATGTGTTAGTTGTCCAGTGAAAGGACACTTGTGCAGTTATAAGCTTTTCCAATTTCCACAACTTTAATGATTCTGCAGAAATGTCTAGGCTAGTAAAAAATGGTGAATTGTGCTGTTTGGGACAGAAAAGTAGTGCCACGACCAACTGAAATAAATGATTATAATAAACATATGGGAGGCGTTGATAAATCAAACCAGATGTTAAATGTGCACAGCTTACTTCATAAAACTCACAAGAGATGGAAAAAGTTTTTTCTCCATTTTGTAGACATTGCCATTAATGGTTTTATCATATTTTGGTTTTTGGCAGTGTTATAATACAGCACTCGGTGCTGGGCTGAGGGTCAGATGGCTATAGCCACATAACTTTACGAGAGAATTTGTCACACCAGCTAGTTGATATTGACGTCATTATGATTTCTAGGTGTTCATTATCTCCTTTAGCCCTTTCTTGTAATTCATGTTCCAGAATTTCAGGAGATATCGAGGGATTGTGGGCTTATTTACAAAGAATTTGAACAAGAAAAAAAATATACAAAAGTGGCTTGTATGGCCTCTGAGTATCAAAGTTAATATATATTGCGTCGTGTTCATCTGTCGGGTGGGCAAGGCCTATTGGGATACCCGACACCTGAGTGTTGTTTGTCTATCTATGTCGTGTCTTTTGTACCAGTTGACTGCTGGTTATTGTATCCTTAATTTGGATTATGTCACAGGTTTTGTGTTTGTGCACTTTATCCATTAAATCTCCCTTTTCCCTGAGACTGGCATGATCGCCTCCTTTTATATTTTGCACTCCTCGCCCATCACACTATACAGTAGTACTCCTAGAATGGAATGTGTTTGATGTATTCTTAATGTTGAGGCAAAGGTTGTGTTTTGGCATTGAATGTCGACCATGGCACCACTGGTTTTGGTGTGTCAAATGTGACCTCATAAGGTTCACGTCATAGTCTGGGATGTAGTTAGTGGTCCCAAAGATGCTCATCAGATTGCCGTGCTGCTGTAAACTCCCAGGCCATAGCCTATATAATAGAAATAGATTGTGGAAGTGGTAAAGACAAATACAAAATAACTACACTCATGTGAAGGTGTAAATTATGGGTGGGTTAAGAGCAGTGTTTCCTAGGAGGCTGCATTTTACAGTGTAATAAAATTTCCTTTGTATTGTGTGCACATCCACATTGACGGCTTATGCTTTAAAATGCTGTCAAGAGGTTACCTCAACGCAGTGCTGATGCTGACACCCCAGTGTCAGGAAAAAACTCCTTCGCCATGGAGGTACTGTACCCGATTTATCTAACATTCATAATGTTATGGAAATGAGAATTGACATTATTTGACAGTCAAATAAAGCAATATATTTGCATACATAAACTGAATTTCCAAGCAGAAACACAATTAATGACCTCCTTCAGTTGTTCAATCTGAGTGATATTTCTGGATCATAAAGGCCTTCTTCACCCTTTTGATTCGTAAGTTAAATTAGTGAATCCTTGTTACCCCAGTGACAGGGGCACTTCTGTATCACGTCTGTATCACTCTCACTCTGTTCTGTCTTTCTTTGTCTGCTTTCCCAAACTGGTGATGTTTTACAGAACGCGATCTTTGTACTTTTATTGCATGTTCAGTAAAGCAGGCACAGTAAACTGTCTGAACCCGTCATGTCACACATTTGACATTAAATAAGAATATTTGTGTAGAAAATCTTACATTGAATTTAGGATGCCAAATATTTTATCCACACATGACAGGAAGTCTGCTGTGTATGACACATCTGGTGAAAGTCTGTGAAGTTAAGAGTTTGCATACTTGAGAAAAATATGGAAACTACAGTGACTATCAAGCCTGCAACCTGCTCTCTCCGTGAGACAGCCAGTCAATCACTGTTAAGAGACAAACCACACTCCTTTAGATGCCTTTGCCAGAAAAGTAACACTCCATCTGTTGTCTTACTGATTACTTACTGAATATGTATGTTACACTCTCTCTTTGTATTGGTTTGTCTTGGACCAACATACTGAATTTCCTTTAACTTGTTCCAGGGCACTCTGGTTCTGACACTCTCGCGTTGATCGCCTTTTGGATAATGCTTTGTACCCCTGACTAATGATCTCTGTGTATTTGTCTCAGCCTGCCTTACCTTCTGTTTGGCTTGTGTCTGACTGTAGGATCCCCTTGGTCTAATTGTGACAGATGGAATATTGGCCTCATTTGTTAGGTCATCACAAGGAAGTAAGGTGTTTCTGAGTCAGTAGAAGGAGGAACCAGTTGGAATGTGTTTAATAACCAGTTTGTATAAAGGGCTTTGCTTTGGAGAAACAGGATGTTTCAGACAGAGGTCCTTCATCAGCTGGGCAATCAAAGTGCTTCTGAATTGATTGATGGAGAAACCAGTATATACATAAAAAGTAGATGTTTAAATGATAACATATAAATAATTAAATCACATACAGGGGGTCCTGGACTTACGATGTTGATCCGTTCCTACATTGTGTCATAAATCAATTTTCGGTGTACGTCGGAACACACATCAAAATAACACCTAGGTTCCGAGTCGCGTAACCATGTATTCTTCTGTCATGCACACCAAACACAAAGTTCACGTTACAACGTTTAGAATGCAAAATCACTTAAGACAAAACAAGGCTTTATACAGTAAATGGGAGATGTGTCGCACATATAAGGTTTTTCACTCAGTAGCATTAATTCAAAGGTCTGTGCTAGAGGGAATAAATCATTTAGGCCTTCTTACTATTAATCCCAATTAGGAACATTTCTAAAAGTTAAAATACTATAATAAAACTCCTTACCACATTATGTACAGTCTAAGATGGACTTCATACAAAATTCTGTTTGGATCAAAGGAGTGGAAGCCCAACACCACTGATCAGGCATGATGCATGGAGTAGGAGGCTTAGGGTGGTACAGGAGATAAACCATCTTTATATGACATTTATTACATTGATCCTACAGTAACCATGTCATTTCTTAAATTTATGTAAGCAATTTATTTTATGTTTTCAATTGTATGTACAGCTGGAACACTCAATGTGTGAATCTATGTATTTGGATCTCGCCCCATATGTGTACTCTCAGATATATGTATTTTATTGAAATGAAGTAATATGTTTTGCTAAATTCCTTTTTAATTCATTTTGTATTAGATGGTAATTTTGTTATTTTTGTAAACCTCAAATTTTGTCAGAAGTTTGTAAGAGCTATTTATATTTTGAAAACATAGGGACAAGAAATCCAATCCTTCAAGACCCCATCCACACTACAACTGACATGGGGATGTACTTGTTGTGACGATGGGGTCGTGGCGAAGGAGGAATCCTCCTTTAGACTGACGTCACTTTTATTTTAAATAGAAATTGCGCAATAGCGCACACGGAACACGTATACATACACACTGAGACGTGTAGACTTTAGACAACGACGAGCACAGGACACTGCGCGAGCGCACATTAAATAGACAGACCACATTAGCCCCATGTGATTACGAGACGATTCACAGGTGAGACACATTATTCACACAACATAGCCTTCACCACAGAGTTCCGCAGACGCAGACAAAGCACGTGGACAACGTTTACACACGCCCAAAAGGGAGGGGCCGGGGGTCCTCAACGTGACACTTGTAGGATCCCCTATTGGAAAATATGGGCATGTGGTGAGATTTTTTGGCTTATTAATTTTTTTGGCTAAGAATTACTTGTTTAAAAAAAAAAGAATAAAGAAAGAATAAAAAAAAAGAATAAAAGCATTATTTGTATTTTCCCATGTTGTAAATGTCACATACACAAGAACATAAAAGAAATATGTCAAAAATTGTCTTGCTATTAATTTTTTTCAGGTATTTCAATAAGACATCCTGCTAAAATAAATTTTAACATGTATCTGTGTGTGAAACTGGCTGGAAAAAAGTGGTCAATAGAGAAATAGGCGAATAGCTGAACTGAATCTTATGGTGACAATGATTCTGATCTGTATGCTAAAGAACGGAGTATGTTAGTTATTAGAATTATTAAATAATTTAAAAAAGCATTTCATAGAAAAGTAAATTCATAATTCTGCAACTTTATTTACTTGGAAGTCTGGTTTCCTTGGATAGATCTTGCAGATCTTACACCGATTTTGTGGCACAACCAGTTCAGACAGAATCGGAACACCATTTGAGACCACAGCTTTCAAATAAGTGTCATTTGGTCCTTCGCTAGTAAGTGCAGATAATTTCGCTGTGGTATCATTTTAAAGGGAACAGACAGACATTTACATTAACGTTTACGGCATTTAGCAGACGCTCTTATCCAGAGCGACTTACAAAGACAGAGACACACTGTGGGGACAGGGACTTTTAGGAAAGCTCAAGCAAAGAGCAATGATCCTGTATCAAAGAATGTCCTTTTTGGCACAAAATGCAGTATTTATATAAAAAAAAACACATCTGTTGGATATGTTGGCATTTTATCAAATTCCTCATGCAATTCCAAGAATGTTCACACATTTTTGCAGCTACCAGGCCTCATGACATCCATAAAAGCTGTAGTACAGCCAGATCTGTTATTAATGTGTCATGTCTGACAGCTCTCTCCCTGTGGAGAGAGGCTTTTCTACTTTGTCAAGGTGCGGCCTAAGGCAGAATGTTCTTTTACAAAGTGGTAACGACAAATATCCTCTCCGGAGGTCACTGTACAATACAGGGGAACAAAAGTACGGTGATCTTCAGTACAGAACGAACATAACTACCCAAGTTATTGATCATTTGGTACATCTCAAGCATTTCTTGTCCATACTGAGGAGCCATTCTGTTCTAATTAAGACAGAAAACAGTGGATAACAAGTGCCTTCCAGGTTGCTTAGCTCTCTTATCTCAGGCATGGAGACAGATTCTTCCAATCCAATAGTGTGTGTTGTGTGTCTGCATGCCTAGCATCTAGACCTTCTTGGCAAGAGCTTTACCCACTAATGATCATAGCTGGAGTCAATCAAATACACTCACACTTATTTAGAGGTTGCTCCTCCTATAGTGTGTGTTTGTGTCATGAAGGGGTTTTTACAGGAATAAAGCAAGCACTAAAGGTTTGAAAAAAGGGTTTACCTGGTGGCTTTATATATGCTTATAATGTTGCTATTGATGGCATGTCACTAGAACCTTATGCTTTTCCATAAGCATCTAGAGGAATATGCATAGTTTAAAGTCTGTTGCTGGGCTTCAAGCCTCTAATGGAGCTGCCTCTTGTTCTGGAGGTTCTTAACATCTTACCATTTCAGCCTCTAGTATCTGTGCACATAAGGCGTATTTCATATGAAATTGCACTGTACCTTATTGTGACCTTAGGACACTGGATGGCTGACCTGACCGATCAGTTTGCAGTGGGTGACTCAAAGGTAAGTCTCCACCCTCTCAGGTATCTATCTAAGGCATTATCCATGTATTACACGTCACTGGCTTTTGTGCTCGTCCCAAAATTGGCCAACTTTGATTTGCTCTGTATAACTGTTCAAGTGGATATATATTTAACACTGACAAGACGTTTCAAACCAAAAAGACAAATTTTATGTAGTCAAATGTAAAAGTTACAAAAAAGTTATTTGACTCCTTTTGGACAATGTGTGCACATTCCCCAGGTGAATTATGGCATCATTCTCTGTTTCCAGTGGTGCAGTTCATTCAAAGTTTTCATGTGACAAGCTGTTTGTCACTTTCATTAATCCAGCTCATGCCAAGACAGTGTTTGAAAGAAGGGCTTTGAAAGGTCTACGGGCCTTTTCCTTAGCTTATGGCAACAAGGGACTGCTATTACTTATTGGGTTGTAAGCACATTTCAAAAGAGGGATGGCTACATCAAAGGTTCTGTTCAAATGGGCTTCTGTAGCAATTGTCTACATGCATTTCTTGGGCTTTCTCTCCTGCATTTGTGTGGGTGTATTGTTTAGATGGTGTGGTCAAATCAGTGTCTTTCTCCTTTCTTCATATTGAGTCATGGACATGCTAAGACACCATTTCTCTTTGGCTTCTGCTCTAGAGAAATATATCCATACAATTTAAGTCTTAGGAACCTTAGCAAGTCAGATATGGTTGGTTTCTCAAATGTTATTAGGAGATGTCTGTGCTGGGGTTGTGCACTGTGGTCCACAGAGCAAGGGAGTGGAGAATTTCTCCTTTCTCCACTACTAAAGAATCATGGTCAATTTTGGCATTCTTGGATATAGGTCTGTTTGTGAATTCCAAAGGTGATACTTTATAGTTAGGAATATACCAAGCTAAACAACAAAGGCCATAAACAGGGGCCCTTTGTACTGGTGGAAGCTATAATTCCTTATACCAAGGCCCTGGTGAAGTCTTTAAGAAGGGTTTCCTCAGTCCTGGGGGCCAAGTGTGTGTTTTTTGAAGTGATTCAATAAAAATTTATAAAAATGACAAAATATCCTGATCTTAGATGAGCCTCCACCAGTAAGTGTCTGCATGCCTTTCGTGCTTTTCAGGCATGTTTTTACCAGATTAAAGGATCAACAGATCGTTTTACAATACAAGTATATACAAAAATACAGATGCATTATTTTTATTGCATACTAATTATATGTGCATAACTTAATATTTCCTTTCATTCAACCCATTCAGTAAGGTTGCTTGGATGCAAAATTTCAAGGGTCTTTATAACTCTATATTCTGATATAGAAACTGGATTCGAACCCCTCCTAGAGGAAACAGCTTTTCAAGAACAGTCCAAGAATACCAAGTTTGACATCATTTTAACCAGGGGAAGTATCATTATCCGCGGTGGAGAATATAAGGACCTGGTCTTTTAGCCACAGTCTTACTAAGCCTATGCCTCTTTTTCAGGTTAATAAAGAACTCTGGACCATTATCTTCCAGTTAATAGTCCATAAGGCATTTTCCTCAGTTTTAATTGGCTTTAATCATCGTAGCTTTTGGGTTGGTTAATGTTGGTTTAAAGGTCTGTGGAGTTTTATGTCTCATAGTTATCTTAACTTCAGTTGGTTTGCTCCTTCCTCTGATTCAGTTAATAACTTGTTAACTCACTGAACCTGAACCAAGCTTCCGACCTTATGTGTCGTATGAATTATAATGTTAAATTGTTGCATTAATCAATAAAATTTGTTCACTAATCACTGTGGCAAATTCATTTTAACCAACAGTATTAGGTCACTCTGCACAGACTCTGAACTTCACCC
Source organism: Brachyhypopomus gauderio (assembly GCF_052324685.1). Taxonomy (NCBI): domain Eukaryota; kingdom Metazoa; phylum Chordata; class Actinopteri; order Gymnotiformes; family Hypopomidae; genus Brachyhypopomus; species Brachyhypopomus gauderio. Next base: position 14,244,868 of record NC_135227.1, read on the forward strand.
TTGGGTAATGAGACTGATATAACATTATTTCATCCCTTATCAAAACATATTTTCCTCAGAGTTAAGGGTAGTGCCCCTTATAATTATTCATAATTAATCAACATTGCTACACCCTTAAGAAAATGTTATATGCAGTAAAAGGGCAGGATTTAGGAATAAGTGTCACTGATCCTGCTGTGTAAAACCCAAATGCTCTTATAATTATTGGCCCATCTTGACATTGTTACATTTTTCACTTGTTCATCACCACATGAACACAAATATCTGGTATGTGCCACTGTGATAATTTTCTAACTTTAGGAGTTAATGAAGATTGACCTAATGCACCTTGCAGACAATGAGCACTACACCTATATAATAGCACAGTAAAGCACATCCCACATCACCCCATTATTCCCCTCAGAATTTTTGACAAATCAACCCAATTGAAATTATGCAAATGACCATAGGAGACTATTACAGTGACATATGTGATGAATTCGATTTCCTGTTTATGATCATATTGTAAGTCACGCCACCAAAATGAGGCATTTTTAAAATGCATTTAATAATAACATTGTCACAGTTGAAGGGTAACAGAAAAGACAAATTAAATAAAAATAAATAAATAAATAAATATTCTTTATTTGATGTAAAATGTTTACAGATGTCCCCTTCTGAGCCTTAAAGTCCTTTCTTTTGTTTCTCTCTCTTTCTCTCTCCTCTCTCTCTCTCTCTCTCTCTCTCTCTCTCTCTCTCACACACACACATACACACACATATGTATGCTTGTTTTGTGAATTTTCAGGATATGGATTTATACACGTTGTATATCTGTTTTATATGCATGTAAATACCTACATACCTACATCTAATAAGAATGTTTAATATTAACTCTTTCCTTATCCCCAGAATTCAAAAAGGAATGCCTTCCCTTTCAATCAAAAATGAAACAGCTTTTGTAAAAAGCACTTTGTCTCATTATAGGTTAGGTTACTTGTGTTTTTTTTTTCTTTTGCATAGTCAGGACATTTCTGTCTTGAAAATTCACATAAATAAACTCACAAACGTCATTAATACATAACCTTATTTTGAAGGTGAACCCATTATGATTTTTGTTTGAATACATGGAAAATTGATTCATACGAAAATACAAGCTATTCATACACTCCTTAAGGAAATGTTTCGACATATAGAATTCAGAATTTCTGCACTAATTTGCATTCACCCACCTGCTTTGCTTGTCTTAGCAGAGGACAGAGTTTTGGTGTCAAGTACAATAATTTTATAGGCATAAACAAAGCTCTGTGTGAATTCATTTCTACAAAACAATAAATAAAAATACTATTCGTGATTTTCCTGGCACTTTTAATATACATTATGTGCTACATGATATTTAAATAAAATTTAATGTTGTGTGAATTAAAATCCACAGATGCCATAGATGTTTATGCGTTAGTGTACAGGACCTTAGAGGTACTGATAGAGTCATGGTTCCAACTGTCACAAATAGGTTCCTCAGACAGCACAGTACTGTAAGGAATGTTTCACGAGGCAGAAAGGTTTCCCACGTTTAAATGGATGCATCCAAAACTGCACGCACACACACACACACACACACACACACACACACACACACACACACCTAAAAAAAAACCTTTCTGAACTCTTTCTAAGAGTAAGTTAACAAGCCTTAAGCTGTTTAACATTTTTGTAGCTGTATGCTCAATGAAACAAATAATTGCTCATTTTACTTTATAGCAATCTTCTTTTCATGATAACATAATTATTTTTGTACTGTCCTCTCACCAGTATCAATGCAGCTGATGTCTTAAAAGATAATTCAACATGTAACACAAAACAATTTCTTAAAATTACAAAATACCCCATAAATTACAAATAGTAATGTCCATTTTTGGTGGCAAATTTGCATTCAGCAAGAATTGCCTTGGACATTCAGTTTACAGCTGCAAGACAAAAATACTCTTTAAAAAATGAACATCACTGTGAAACTTCAGGCTATGTCGTCCAAAGGAGTAGCGGATTCCTTTAGCCTATCCTAGACAGAAATGGTTTGTTTCATCCCCCTTCACGACCAAATTCATAATCAATCTGAGATGTTCGGTTGATGTCTGTGCAAGCTTTGGTCATGTGTCTATGACCTCACGAGGAGATGACAACTCTTCTGGCAGGCTTGTCGTGGCATTTGGCAGAGTTTGGGTATGTGGGACGGAGTTCTGTTGTATCTCCATAGCGATGCCTGCAGGGTCTTGTGGCGAGAACTCCTTAACTTGGCGGCGGTACTCCAGAAACGTGCACGCCTTGGTGGCTATTGCCACCACGTTCTTCCCAATAAAAATAGTGGAAACGCGGCTGTCCTGGAACAGCACCATGTTTACTCCACGAATCAGAATGGTGACAATGTTAATGGTGACCAGGCTGAGCACAGGATAGAGCATCATCTTCTGTGGCGAGACATGCTCACCTTGAACACTGATCTCACTTAGAGACACACAGGGTAAGATCAGCAGCAGGATGTAACAATAGAAGAACATCAGTCCCTCAGCCCAGATGGGCAATCCTGTTCGCTGTGGCTCCCACAGGTTGGCCTGGATATCCAACACATCCAGGAGGTCCAGCGCAACCCAGAACAACCGACCTCGCATGTCTTCCTTTTTCCGGAAAGTTCTCACATATTCCATGCTGTCCAAGGCCACTAGGACAAGATACAGCCCTGGAACACAAACTGAAAGCAACAAAGTCAAAGCTTTTCGAGCTACGGTTTCCAGACTCTTGCGGTCCGTCTTGTAGTTCTGGAAGACAAAATAGAGTTTGATTTCCAGAACAAAGATATAAAGGAACCAGAGGATCATGGCGTAGCCACGCTTTGCGGTCCTAACTTCAGCCCCCACCCACACGGCAACATAACGCAAAACTATGAGGAAGCAGATGTCCCCCACCAGGACAATGATGCAAACGCCAATTTTACGTGGACCCTGGTTCTGCTCCACCAGATAGGCGTCCATGAAAGCCATACTGGTCATGATGACAATAGTGGTTAGACACACATGACGCTTGTCAGGGGGTGGTAGAACCATGGTGAGACCCCCTCTGCTTTGACCTCACAATCCCTCAGTTCACAGTAGAAACAGTAATAAATAGGAATGTTAATCCTTATAAAACCCCAAAACAGCTAGAGGGCTGTTTCATGTTTTCGAGTGGTCTGGTTCTCCATTAATGCTGGTGTAGGTGTGTATATATAGCAACTGGGTGAGATGTAACTGTAGGTGACGCAGTGGCAAACGTGTGCTTTCAGGGACGTTCCATGGAGTCTGTGAGCTGTCAGTCCTTCTGTGTTTTCATGGATTTATACAGTCTCATACCACAACTGTTGAGCATTTTGCATGTGTCCATGCCCCCGGGGTTGTGTAGTAGAATATCTGCACACATGTATCTTCAGCTGAGAAGAGCCACAGTGTGTCTCTGGTCCTTGCCTCACAGACATAAACTCATTCATTTGTGTCAGCTGACCCAGAAAAGCAGCATGACTGAGCTGGAAGACCTCAGAGGCCACTCTGGTCGTTAGGGTTTTCCAGTGAGCAGAATGCACCTTGCACTGTATCCTCTTGAACTCAGATGTAGTCTGTTTTAGCGGCTCTCCTGCGGACACCAGATGAGAAGGGGTCCTGATTGTAGCAGGGTCTGGTGAGGACGCTGCAGGCTCCTTTTTTGATTTGCTGGTACAGAAGTTCTGTGAATAAAGTCAGAAGTATGTGATGCACTTTCAAAGCAAAACATTAGGTGTCAGTGTTGAGGTTTAATCAAGTACAGCAACATTTTTAAAAAGTTTTTCTTGAAATGAATTGTTCTATGCCTCTACAACTAAGTTACCTTTTACTCATAAGGAAATTGTATAAGTATACAACATTTATACTTCTAAAGAATGTTTTACTTTTTCTTCTACAATTTTAGCATAGGAGCCTTTACAGGTTACTATAATGAAAAAAACAGTGTAACACCATGTTTTTCTAGCTACATATTTAGAATATTCATGACTATTCTACAATTTAAAGATGAATATTTTAACAGCTGAAGTTGCTCTCCGAGGTTGGTTAGAGTGTATTTGAACAGCAGTAGAAAGCTGCTGTTTCAGTGCATGCGTGTAGATAACAGAGGCTAGTACAGGGCTGGATGATAGAGTTTACTACAGGAATATCTCCACCTAATGCTCTCCTCAAGCACAGAACAGGTGGGTTCCATAGCAACCATTTCTGTTAAGAAGTGATGATGAGCTGAAAGCAGTGGGGAACCCTGGGATTTCTGGGAGGTGTGAGATTATTCACCGTGCAGGAGTGTGAGACTGTGCACTGAATATAGTTGCAATGTGAGAGGTAGCATGCAATGAAAGACAATGACCAAAATTTAGCTTAGGACCAAAATTTAACTAAGATCAAGTGTGCATGATATTTACAGTGTCGTCGCCAAAATTTGTAATGGATTCACTTATATCAGCTTCTACATACAGACTTTGTTTTAGCAACAAATTACATTGTGATACATTGTGTGGCAAACTGCTATACTCTTTTCCTGCTGTCTCCACTTATGACATTTGATGTACAGATGAAAAAAGTTCCAAAGGAAATTTTATTTAATCATATGTTTCAGCAAACGATTGAATTTTATGTCAGAGAAAATGAATTTGTTTGGTCACACTCAGTAAATCATTATCGAGAAACAGACAGGCATAAATATAACTGCTAGAAGATCAGGCAAAAAATGGCAGAAGAGTCTGCTCCATTCACGATGCAAACACCTGAAAGATGCAAACACTCTCTCTTTCCTTCTCTCTGTCTTCCACACACACACACACACACACACACACACACACACACACACACACACACACATTTTCTGTACTGTTCCCTTGGTGGTGAGGGCTTCAGAGTGGAGGATTTAAATCAAGAGTTTAATTAAAAAGGCAACACACATGGGTACTAGCATATATCTGCACTAGAGTGGTAACGAAGCAAGCTCATCAGGACAATCAATGCACACAAAGGGCACCTTTCCCTCTACACCACGGCTGTGGCAGCCCTCTGTGAGGGCTAACAAGTATCCTCTGGAGATTATTCAACATATTCATAAGACTGATGCAACACTCCTGGGTAGCAAATGCTTTTTGAACTTGCAGATTGAAGCTACTGATGTTTTTTTCTTCAAACCAATCCCTCAAAATAATTGGATAAAATGGCAGGATTACCTCTGTTTACACTGTCATAGCTAAACAATACATAATAAATACAGAATATATTGTGTGTATATACTGTGTGCTTGAGTTCATTATCGCTATTAATAAAGGTGTCTCTTGATGCAGTCCCATATATTGATACAGGAATTTCTGTGTACTAGAAGAATGCCAAGACGTTCATGATTATCACAATTTCTGTTTAAATTTCTAACTTGAGGAGTATTCCCATGCCACTTAAACTGACTTGCCTCTTAGGGATTTATCTGGTGCCAAACATCTACCAAAGCCCATGTCTATATAACAGTATATTATGATAACAGAATCAAATAAAACTGATAATGCCATTTAAAGAATTTAAACATATAAATATATTTACATTGGCATGGTAAATTAAGAGAAACTTTCATTGCATTATGGGACAAATCAGTTTCTACACTATACATTGCAGTCACTCCTAATATAGAGCTCTACATTTACATCTTCTGAGGGGAAGGAATCACTGTGAACAACTAAAATATTGTGAAGTATAGTATAGTGAACTTTTATAAAAGTGAAATTTTATGTAACAATTAGAAAAAGAACTGAGCCAAATAAATGACTTAGAGCACAGTCTCCCCTAAACCTGCCTAAGGCTCCAGACATTTATAGAAGAGAGCACATCAGTGTGGGTTTCTGAATTCACTTCAGTACACTACAGACTCAAAGGCCCAAACAGACTCATCCATTTCTTCTCTCTTTCAATAAGGAAATTGTTTACTTTTCATGGTGATGTGCATTTAACAACAAACAGACATTTTATTAATTTGCAGAGAGAACAAAGCAAATTCATCTTCCCTCCAAAATGGATTTGTACGGTAATTGATATTTAACGACCATTGTCTCCTGCATTCTTAATAAATGGCAAAATTTAATTCATTCGAATGTTATCCTGCATTCCTGACTCTGAAGCGTGCACTCACAGCTCAAGAAAGTAAAAGGTTAGATGTGCGTGTATGTTTTTTTCTGCCACTCATCAAATCAGGCGAGAAGGCTATGTTGCTGTGGTAACAGGCGTTCTTCAGATGGGAACACCAGGCTCTTCAGTACAAGAAAACAATAATGAGTGTGACTTGTGGTTGCTTTCGATAAAGAGTGATCAAAAAATCTTTGTGATGATGTGATGCAGAGTATACTGCCTCTTCAGTTTTGATGTTCTGAGAAAAACAATAGGATATTATGATCTGTAAAGTCAAACTTAACCTCTGCTTGGATATCTTTTCTCTCTCTCTCTCTCTCTCTCTCTCTTTCTCTCTCTCTCTCTCTCTTTCTCTCTCTCTCTCTCTCTCTCTCTAATATATATATATATATATATATATATATATATATATATATATATATATATATATATATATATATATATATATATATATATATATATATTAGTGCTGTCAATTCCAGGTGCCGCGATTAAAAGTCCTTACCAGGATTTTGCTCAGGCTTCCTGGATTGTGTTGATTCCACTAATTTTACCTGGATTGCTAATTAGAAAATCTAGCAAGCTTGAGCAAAATCCTGGTGAGGACTTTTAATCGCGGCACCTGGAATTGACAGCACTTATATATATATATACACACACACACACACACACACACACACACACACACACACACACACACACACGCTCACACACACATACACACGTACGTTTTAACATCTGTCAGCTTTGCTCTAGAATAGCATGCCAACATCTAATCTCATCATCTCATCTTTTTCCTTCTTTACCCAACAGCCTTTTCACCTCTTCTACTCCATCCGGCACCTTCTAGTCTAAACACAATGTAGTCCTTATCGACCTCTGACACCTCTATGAGAGCACTCTCAACCTCTCACTGACCGACCCGTCTCTACAGAACCAAGCAGGGCTCCAAACATGGTTTTGTGTTCCTCTCTCCAAAGGTGCACTGGGTCCTTTGTGCATATCGGTGGTTGCGTTTGGGGACTCTGTGAGTAGGTCAGTGTGAAACGGAGCCATAGAGAAGGAAACAAAGCAAGAAGAATCATATGGAGGTCTGGCTGAGTCCATGGATCCCTACGGTAATCATATCAACATGTTCGCCTGGGCTGGCATGCACGGTGAACAACAGCTCCCCATGGAGCTATATCAGCAGGAGCAGTCTGAGCTCAGCAAGGAAGACTCATAATGCTGTCTTCCCTCTAGCCTGGACACATCCTTTAAGCCACAGAGAGAGAGAGAGAGAGAGAGAGAGAGAGACAGAAAGAGAGAGGGGGAGAGACTGGGGACGATGCGCGGTGTGGGAAGGAGAGAAATTAAGGACGAGAGAACAAATTGGAATGCTAAATGACAGTGAGCAGACGTTTGCTGCTGTTCTCATGTCCTCGGTTACAGCCCTGGAGATGGGCCAAGCTGCTGGCCCCTGCTCTGTTTCTCTGAGATGCTTCTCCAATTTGGCACTACGCACCCTGGTTCTCTCAATGTGCTTTTCACACCAATAGGAGCAGGCAACAGATGAATGTGAAAGGGAGGCACGTGAAGGCAGCCAGGGGTTAGGCCCAGACCACCGCTGTTTCCCTCCTGCAGCTGTCTGCTCATTCATCCTGTCCTTTAAGCTCCTGTCTTCTGGGACTGGTAGAACAGCTACGTCAGTCCCTGGTACTGCAGGGAGTCACTTGTTCTCCTAAGCCTGCCACTGTGTAACTGGGACTGCTCAAAGAGCATGCTTCATCTGGTCAGAGTGTTGCAGGTTAAGAATCTCCTCACCGAAAAAGTGCTGAATTCTGTTCCCACTGCAAGATTTATCTGGACAGATAATCAAAGTAAGACCCCGCTGGGTTTAAGCCAGATCTGCTTGGCAGTCAGCGTGGAGCCTGTGGGTGTCCTTGTAACAGCTGGTAGGGGATGACTTGGAGAGAGACGTGTACTTGTGCGTCTTTTGAAAACTAAATGGCTGCACTTTCACATGCACATTTTTTTCACATTCATGAAATGGAAGGTAGATTTTTGAGCTCTTTGCAATGTGCATTTTTGAACTAACAGTGCATTTGGTTATCGCAGTGAATTTCTGCTCATTGGTGTCATACTTGAGCACAGTCATCATTGGTCATCACATGCATTAGTCAAACAAAATCAACGCGAAAGATCAGGATGCTCCGACAACCACTTCACGGAGGAATATCTGTATGTGACACCTTGTGAGCTAAAACGAACAAAACTGCAAACGGTATTGACACGATTTACTTGCATTACTTGCTCTTGTAAAATGGTGCATTGCCAATGTAACGGTAATGGCACCAGATCATGAAGTAGCCAAGCACTACAATTAAACCAAGCTGCAATGAAACTGCTAATGTTCAAAAGGTAAGTACCACTAAGTCACAATGCTTTAATTGGGCAAAGTACTTTTTTCCCTTAAAAGGGTTCATGGAAGAATAAAAAAGTGCTTTTTATTAATAATTTGACCAAAGTCCTTCTAAAATATTGGTTCTATTTCTTGAACTATAATACATTTTGCTTGCTCCTTCTATTGGAATGTCAACCACTGAATTTAAATTCAAGGGGTGTTTTGTTTTTTTTTTTTTTTACAAAATGACTGTGCATCCCAATGTCTTCTGCATCACCTACTGACTTACTTCTTTGAACACAGCACTGCCAAACGAAGCATAAAACCCTGACAATAGCATGCATATTGTTTAATAGGCTGATTTTCTGCCGTGCCAAGTTATATCTGCGAGAGTGTAAAAGGAAAGAAGACTAATGAAAAGAAAGATGTCAGTGGGAAAGTTAGGCATGCTCTATGATCCTCTTTAGCTCCAGTGAGAGTTACTCCAAGACTGCTGCTCAGATATTACAGAGGCATAAATAGCCACAGTCTAAACCAGGATCTGATGGTACATCAAGAGCAAAGCTCAGGAGGTGAACTTTCCCTTTTATCCTCAGATTTTACTTAGTTTTACCTCATACCTTCTTTGCTACCTTTACCCATCTCACTCCCATTACACTCGTTTCTCTTCTCTCTTTTCCCTATTTCATCCCTCTTTTTGCACCTCTGTCAGTGACACCGAGTTATTTGGGCTGGTTCCACTCTCCGGTCTTCTCTTTAATAGGAAATTCTTTGCTAAGTCTCTGGCTGAATCTGCTTTCAACTTCCTTGAAATCTTCGGTTCTTCTTTGTCCCCGTCCAACTTTTGCCTGCTCCTTAAGCTTTTTACTAGTGTTTTTAGAGGTCAGCTGGGATCAGAGCTTTCTAGCTCTGACAGGAGTGAAATGCAGTCAGCAACAACTATTCTGCAGGTAGTCTCTCCCCATTCTCTCATTCGGCTCTCCTCATAACGTCTGACCTTTGAGTAGATTTGAGCCCCCGTTGCTATGAAATGGGCCCTGTTGGATTACACCTCTGTCTGAAGAACAAGAAAGATGTGTGGGGTGTGTGGGGTGGCTTGGGTGCTACATTCTTATTTCAGATGCGTTACACTTCATTGCTCCTCTGCTCCACGCCTGAGAATCCGCACGGTCGCACACTCAAGTGCCCTCCTTCCAAATTCAATTTCCAGACATTATCATGCAGGCATGCACTCACTGTGAGGATTTATCTTTTAATTTCCTCTATTGTAATGCCATGGCCCCTCCACAAGCTCATTCATCCCATGTATTTTGCCAAAAGATTCAGACCCGGGCGGGAGGTGATACCCCCGAGGCGACTGCTTGTGGAAGCTATTTGTCCTCTCTAGTCTCCTTCACTCGCTCTGTCGTGGCACTTCACTCACTTTGTGCTTTTAGTGTTCTTGGCTGTACTTGGCAGAAAGAACTGTAGAAGCTTAGGTGTGACAAGTTGGGTGTTTGGAGTCATCTCACGTCTACGAGATGCTTTATCTGTGTGTGACACTGCTGTTTCCAGCGTGGTGCAGTGGGGGAGTAGATCCTCTCCTCTTTTCTTTGTGACAACTCTGGCTAAGAATGACATGCGAGCTCGCACAGCAGCCCGGGTTACGGAACAGTAGAAGAACTAAGAGATTCGACGGAGATGAAGAAAAAAAACTAAGGCCGCAAGATAACCAAACTGGTTGCTGCAAATGAGTCTCAATTTTCGAGCAGCTGACTCTTTTAGATCACTGGTGCAAATGTTTGACAGGCCTGACCTATAATTTGTCTAGAATGCTGTTTTTACTTGCCAAATGCTGTTTAAGCAGTGTATAAATAGATGAAGTGATCATGTGCATGTTATCATATTGAGCATGTATTGTTGACTAGCTTGTTGTGATTCGAATACTGAAAGGGAGGAAATATCATAAAGACTTGCAGAATATGTGAGCTGGTAAAAGGTGTGTGTTGGGGCTGGAAATGTCAGTACAACCTTAAACAACAGCAGGAATAATGGTGAAAAAATTAATTACCCGGTCTTTCCTTTCCTTTAGCTTTTATTTCCATTTTTCTTGCTGCTATAGTAATTAGTTTACTGGTCTTGAAAAACAGGAAAGGTGCTCTGTTTTACTCACAGATTATATTTTTACCATTCTGGATAAATTGGCTTAGCCACTTAGCCTGTATGGAATTTTTGTGCCATCAAATATATTAATCAACAATTTTCATGAATGCACTATATTGTGAGAACAGAGCTGTGTACAGGTGTAGTTTATGACTTAAGTGACATTCATACGAACTAACTTTACAACAAAAATACAACCAATATAGGATAACACAAAAGTGTTGAATGAACATGAACCACATCCTCTTATACACAGTGCCCAGCCTCGTCTTGCATGATTGGAGACACACTTGTGACTCAGGTTGTATCTCCACTCACTCTTTTTACATAAGCCTGATGCCTCTCTTCCACATATATATGTAGAGTCGCAGACAATTCGGCTATCCAATTTATTGTCAGTTGTTAAATGGCAGGATCAATGACAATGGTATATTGAATGTTCTCCTCTGACACATTGCACTCAGTAGAGCAAGACAGTGTGATAGATTGTTGTGTGCTATTTAGAAAAAGCTATTGTCATTTTGGGAAAGAAATCTCAGAGCACATACCACTTTCAACGTGGCAAAAATTGTCAGACATGCTTGCGTGCGTTGGGTGAAAGACACTGCATGTGCACTAATAGACCATTCAGGAGAGTAGATTAAACCTCATCTAGATATCACATCATCTAGAGCCCCCATACTCAAATTTCTGGCCTGCGAGCTGTTTTGAAAACGTGAATTTGAAAAAAAAAAATTAAAACATGATGAAAATTTTTTTTCAATCGCACACCACGATCTCAAGAAGAGATTCCCCCCCCCCCCCCCCCCCTCGTAAATGGCCCAATCCAGTGATTGAAAAAATAAAATGTGGCCTGTCATCATTTCTATTTGAGTACCCCTGATCTAGAGTCACACAACGCATGTGCTTCAAAGTTAGCTCGTGTGGTAAAAAGAATCTGTAGAAATGTTCATCTCTGACCTGCTGTTGGATAAAGCATTAACACTCATATGTGACAAGTTGGTCATAGAAGAAAATCCTTCCATTTACCACAGACCTTGTAAAAGCTGCAATTGCAGCTGGGTGTTGAGTTTGGCCAATGTTGATGAACCATGGAAGTGCCACTAAGACGCTAAGACACTAAGTCAGAGTCACTTCAAGTACACTACACACACTCTACTGTATTACACAGCTTTGCAGCAGGATGCTTATAGACTTTATATATACTCGTCTTGTATGAAGTTACCAGAAGCGCTTCACGTCACATCAACTAACAACAGCCTGAGTTCAAAGAGTGATAGTGAGGCACTACTGTTTCTGAGGCTGTAATTCTGCCAGTGACAGTGTTGAATTCATGTGTGAAACAGAACCATGTGGTGATGGTTGTAAAAAGGTCAATAATCACAAACATTTTTTGTTTTAAGTACAGTATTACAATAATATAATGGTAAATATTTGCTTGTAGTCAAATCTTTGCATGGAACCACCTGAAACTGCTTACACCATCACTAGCCTGGATGAACGTAAGAATGTAGACACCATTTTGCAGTCTCTGAGTCAAAACTGCACAATTCTGTTAAACTTTCTCTGCTCTCCCAAAAATATCACATCCTGCCATGCATACAAAACACCTGTTAGACTTTCTCCAAGTATTCAGAATACCTAGACTTCCCAGCTGCACTAAGTGTTGTATACATGTAAAGCAGTCAAGGAGGGATGGCCTGCATCCAGCATGCTCCAATCAAAGCTGTCTTGCTCTGCACATTCTCCAGCTGTCTGTACTGACTTTGTGACAGTAATTAGCCAGCAGGGGTTTAAGAATTGGCAGGGAATTGGACAGTGCCATCCTGTTTCTCAAAATGGCATGACATGCATGTGAGATCCTGAGGTTAGGCGAGGTCCTGTGGGTTGTAGTTCCATGCCCAGATCCCATTAGAGAGGACACGGCAGAGTGACAGTTATGCTCTGATAAGGAGTCAGTGGTAAAAAAAAAATAAATATCAGTGTGAATTCAGATAATTAACTAGGCAAAGCGGCAGAGAAAACATGGCAATTCAAACCGAATTCCAAACTGTTGTGCATGACCTTCGCATTTATACACAGAGCAACAGAAAATATATGTCTCGAGATGCCTCATTCTACAGCCAAACACAATACATGTAATCATTAAAAACACTTTTTAGTGCTGCATGTATGAGAGATGGAGAGATGGAACCAACTGAGAGATGGAAGGTGGGCAGTGTAAGTCAGAGACTCGCACACAAAGGCTGAAAGAGGTTGAAGGTCTTTCACATTGTTTATGTCTGTGCTTGAGCCCTCAAGAGCAGAGCCTGAAGTCTCCTTCTCTTGGCTAATCTCTGCACACACTGCAGCAATGTAGCATGCAGGCTTGAAAAATTACTGTGGGATGCGTGCCAGTGCAGTAGTTGAAATAGGTGGAAGAATTGTTTGTAGTTTATCTCCCCTTAGACTTCTGTGGTCGAACTCTTTTTTTAATAGATGGAAATGGAAATTGATGGATGAAAATTAATACAAACCTCAAAAATGTACTAGTGAACAGGGAAACTTAAATGGTGTTGAAATCCACGGCAGCCAGAAGAATGAGTGCCACAAAAAAGCCCCGTGGGATTAGTTAGCTGCTGCTCTGAATTCGGGCTCAGATGGAGATTGACCGATACTTCCGAAATGTTACTAATGACATGAGAAGGTCCCACGCCTCCAACACAATACATTATAACAGGAGCCAAAGTCAAAAGCGGACTCTGTCGAGTAAGCAAGGTTCGTTTTCATTTTATCTATACGTGGATTTAACTCAGAGCAGTTCAAATGAGGATTATTTGATAAAAATTTGGTAACTGCATGGCTATTTAATCTGACACTTCTGCACGAAGCTTCTGTGAATCTTCAGCGTGAAAGTCGATATATATACCTCATTACCTTTTGAACCTCATACTTATTAAATCTTTCACTCTTATAGTTGAAGCAGGACATGATCTGTGTTCGATGTAGTTCATGACACTGTCGGCAATTCCCAAATCTACCAGGAACCCCCCTACAACAAAATGCAATCCACCGTGGACTACTGTACCTCGCTGATTCCGAGTCCAGTGAGCTGATCCGTTTTGACGGGAGATTGACGCTTTCAGGACGATTTAATCCGCATGTCTGAATGAGGAGTAGCTGAGGTCTAACCACCGACACGAGTTACGTACCCACAAGGAAAAAATACTTCTCTAAAACTAATTTAACCGTTGCGCACCACGTTTAAAATAAAATAGCAAACAGGCACGCCGACCGGTATTTGCCAGCCCGAAGTAGGCTCGTGTCTCTTTTTCTCCTCCCTCCCTCCTCACCCCCCCGGCCCATTCAGTACATCAGTACACCCTCCACCTCCCTTAGCAGAGAGCATCATTTATTGGCAATTTGCTTATGTGGAGAAACCGACAGTCCTCTACCTCCTCGCCCTTTGCAATGGTCAGTGCAAAAGCTAACTGGAAAAAAAATCACCAGCAGTCGTTTGTGTGTGTGTGTGTGTGTGTGTGTGTGTGTGTGTGTGTGTGTGTGTGTGTGTGTGTGTGTAAGTGTGAGAAAGAGAAAGTGCGTTTGTGTGTGAACTGAGATAGCCACGAAGGTTAATCAGTTTCTCGCAGTTAGAGTCCATTTCTCTTGGAAATTGGGGACACTGGCAGGGAGGCGATTACACCCAAGAAGGCTCTCATTAGTCTCACGCACAGCGCATTTGTCCCCCGCTTCGACAATAAAGGCAAAAAAACTTATGTACAATGTTAGTTACTATTCCAATATTGTGTGAACATTGCGTCATGATTTAAATACACATTAAATCTGTAATTTCGCTGAGATAGAGTAGTTCATTCTTCACATACACCTGATGACACATATTCTAAATGCGCAAGCTAGGATCCCTGCACGTCTCCCCTTTGCATGGCTGGACACATTAGAGAAACAATATGTTCTGTGTTCAAAAAACCCCAACTCGGTCTACCGATGGCAGTAAAAGTTCTTTATGCAATGTACGTTCCCAAGACTGTGACTTCTGCACGGTGAAAAACACATTAGTATCTGGATTTTGTTGGCCCTGATTGCGCAGACGCAGGGCACGCGGACATTTATTGGAAGCCGTTGTGACCGCTGTCTGAGTCAATGAAGCGTCATTTAGGGCATGCACTGACATGTAGATTTAATTAAACCTCACTCTGATCTCACGTGCTCTGCTTCCCTCCGCTGGCAGCCCTGCAGCAGCCCGACGCTCGCGCGCTGCCCTGCCGCAACTCCGGCGAACCAATTAGCAGCAGGGTGGGCGAGCGCCGACGTCAACGTCTTCTTTTGCTGCCGACTTTGTTTCCAAATGCCTACAAAGATTTGCCATAATGTCTTCACTGTATGAGATGTTTACGTAGCTAGCCATTTACGTTCATATTAAGGTTGAATATCTTGATTTTGTTTTAGATTAAAGTATTCAAAATGAATAGACCGGAATAGACTAAGAATAGATTATATTCTTATTAGTCTATGCATTTTGCATAATTTCAGGTCTTTTGACATTTGGATAAATGTTTTATTTGTTCTTCTGCTTTGTCACTCTGACGAGGAAGAAAGAAACACGATGCTAAAACATGCTAAAGATGTTAATTATTTTCATGTCATATTAATATGTCATATTACGTATAACACGATGGTTTACTCTATGCTGAAATGACCACCACACTCTACAACACCATTCACAGTCGCCATCATCTACTAAAAGTTCATATTGCCTTTAACCCCATTTCAGACAAATCAGTGTGAAAACATATGGTCTTTTGAAAGTTCACTGAAAAAGATATCAGGATAGCCTTTGGGCTAAGTCACAAAATACTAGGAGAAAGCTCGGGAGATGCTGGAGTTTATTAGGTGAACAGTCTCACGCTCAACGTCTGCCTCCTCTACTTTTTATGAATCTTAACCCTAACCCAAGATCTGACAGTCCTGGTGTGCGAGCCTGTGTAAAGCCAAATGTGGTGGGCACTGCAAGAAAGGGCTTTCCAAGGTAACCAGAGAACTGTTAAGGTGTGACTTTTGGCTGAGGTTTGACTGTGGAAAGAGCAGAACTGGGGTTGATTCTGCTTTGTTCACTATCTGAATCGTTATGTTTCTTGGGAGTTTACTACTCCGCCTGTCTGGAACTTTCCAGCATTGGCTCTGTACTGATTATGCCACTGATCATTTTTTGTTTGTGTTTTTTCACTTATGTCTAGTTTCTTATATGACTCTGTGTGTACATGTAGTTCCTATGTGACCTATTCATATTTGGAAAGTGCCGCTATGAGTCACGGTTCTTAGTTGTCTTATTTCCTGCATTTTTCCATGTTTTAGTGTTCTAACAGTTTTGACCTAGTTAGCATGCTCCTGATTTAGGTTGTGGATTTGTCTTGTATTACTCTGTCTGCCTGTTATATAACCCCAGCCAAGGATATAATCATATATTGAAAACACATTAATAATACACACTCATGCTTGTATCCGATCACGTTGGCTCCCAGATGTTCCACTAGTACTGAACAAAAAGAGAGAAGTGTTGTGCTCTGCCTTCAGTGGAACAACTGTGAAGGTACCTCCTAACAGACTGCCCTAAATCTCAGTACTACCATCTATCAGAGTATTTGTGATATCTTCCATAAGTGCCATAAGACATGGGAAAAAAGATAATCTCCATTCTAGGAAATACATTTTGTAGTCTCATATTAGTTAAGAAACAACAAATGAGGCAAGTCAAAACAAAACCAATTTCTAATTTGTCATGTCACTGAAACATCAAATATTTTGACCATACTAATTTCAATCATGCCATTTATCATTTTTTAGGTGATGATACCATTTACTTTGGTAATTGTAAACATTGTTGGACTGAACTGATAAATCAACTGTGAGAGAAACGTACTTGCACTTGTATCAACATATCTAATGTTATTTATAGCTACTACATAGACCTCAAAGGTCAAACAACGTATGCTTAAGACAAAAATGTAGACAAACAAAAGATAACGTTCCCACAGACACCAGTGCTTGCCTCAAAAATCACTCCCTCACTTAAGAATAAGACAAATAAAAAATGAATAAAAGAAAGATATATACCCTTTTAATGAATAAAGTCTATTCTCCCTCACTTCTCATCATCAGTTTGGTAAAATCTGTATTTATTTGGTAGCTGCTATACAAGAATAATTGTCTCCATGATGGTGTTGTTGTCTGGAGCACAGGACATGTTTTACAATGCTGATTTTAAAGGAAACTAGGCACATTTTAGACAGTATTAGTGTGGTGGGAACAGGGCAGAGCTGAAAATATGAAGGGGACTTGTTAAGATTAAGCACCTAGCTGCAAATTTCCAACTTCATTCCTTCAGAGTGCTAACGTTATGGCTGGGGAGGCATAACACAAATAATCAATGACTTGGGGGAGATTCAAACCCCAGTGCACAAAGACGCACTCGCAAACACATGCCTTCACATACATATATGAATATATACAATCTTCTAGGACATGGTTATAAGATTATTGAGTGACATCAAAGGTAGAGCGAGTTAGACTCAAATTACATTTCAAGACCTAAGCAGTGACACGTGCTTACTGGCACTAAACAACAGAGGGAGTGGATAACTGACACAGTGGTGCACACACATACAACCCTCTAGGTGGACAGATTTTATTTCAAATTTGTGCCATTGGAATAAGAAAAATACAAAACATGGAATCCATTTAGAGGAGAGGTATTTTGCTGATATACATGTATTTTCTGTATGATTCTAAAATCCAGACTATTTCAGAATAGTCTCTGAAATATGGCTGAACCTTATGACACTTCTTGCCTTGGATACAAGCCCAAAAGGATAAATGGCATCAGTGGTCATCATCATTCACCTTATCCACAATATATTCACCCACAGGCCTTATACATGACAAAAACAGTGCTGATCTACAGTCAGACCTCCACCACTTCATTGTAATGTCATTCAGTGTGCACTGAAAAAAAATGCAGATTCACTGAAAGCACCTAATAGAGTAAAATGTAATTCATTGTTCTTGGTGTTAACTTTAATAGATAATAACTACGTTCCTGAACTCAAGGTTGTTAATTCATTCTAATTCAGATATTTGCATATACAGTGTTAGTCAAACTTCCACAGCAGAGTGGAGCAAATAAAGAACATTTGATATGTATTTCTAATCATCTTCACATTTTATATAAATGTCTAATTTTCAAACATATTTTATTATTGAGAAAGAACTATATATTGTTAAATACATAGTTTCAAAGTTGTTTCAAGGTTGCAAACTAACTGAAGATACCTGTGGGCAAGTTATATATAAATAATGGAAGTGTGCTAAAAGAAAAGTGTTTAAGCCTATTAAGAGTGCACATTCCTCACACCTTGCCTTATTAGCCTACAGTTCAACACAAAAAATTTTTGTTTACTACGTTTCTGCTCGTTTAAGTTAGCTTTGCTTTGTTGGTATTTCACATTTAGAAACACTGACATTTAACCAACATGTAGCCTACTGTATTTAACACACCATGTTGTTGACACAAAGGGTCATCATTAAACAAATGCCATAGTAGAAGTGCCACATAGATGCCAGAAGTGGCCCATATCCGTTTGCTATCTGGTACCTTTCCAAGGGGTATTAGCCGGCTAGCTAAGTTTACTCTGTGTATATGGTCATTAGTTAGGGTAATGTTGAAGCTAGCAGGTATTTGTTTGAATCTAATTTAAGTTATTGGTTTTTAAATATAAAAGTATTTATTGGAATTATTTGAGGTTAATATGACAATGTTCATGTTTTACCATTAATAGTAGCTATTGAAAGCAGAAATCAGAAATTTAGCTTACTAGCAAGCTAAGTAGCTGTTTGACTGTATTTAATGAGAGTACAATGTGTAGCCAACAGAATTACAGGCAGATGTTATGTAGACTTTATATATATATAAACTAGCAAAAAGAATATTAGCTAGAAAATGCTAGTCTTGCCTCGTGTGTTAGCAAGCTATAGCCATGCTAACTGCAATTATTTAGAGCTTATACCTGGTTTGGTGTTTTGAACGCCACTGGAAGTGGCACAAAGTACACTTTTGAATATTCTCGGCCCCTGCCTTTGCCAAAAACAGTGCATTCCATTGTTATGATTTTAATGCCATGTTATGTTGGAATCCTAGATAAAGCTGTGTTAATTGTATTGTTAAACCAATTGTCAATCAGATAGAAAATGAGAAAAATTCCCAATCCCACTCCCCAAACCAGTAAGCAGCTTTGTCCCTGAACTAGCTCCACTCTGAAGCATAGAAAGACATGACCACCAATTCTCTTGTGAACTGACCTGCCTTTATTGATTTCAGCAAGCCTTTTGATTCAATTAAGAAGGAAGTCCGGCTTGATGTGCTCTGGTTTATGGAATACCAGTCAGTGGTCAAGGCTTTAAGCCACAATCCGTTACTGGTGAAGTAAAGGTATCAAGGCATGAAGAACATAAAAGGTTTGGACTTTAGTGCTGAACTCTGGGAATTGCAGTGCACCTAACTTAAATGAAGCTGTGTGGGCTCTGCTCATGTCTGCTAAGATTCTGAAGGCCTAAACTCAAAGCAACTACAGTTCATGCAGTTCTTGATTGACATATCTCACTTATAGTGTGTGTGTGTGTGTGTGTGTGTGTGTGTGTGTGTGTGTGTGTGTGTGTGTGTGTGTGTGTTCAAGTCAATGATAATATCATTTCAGCCATTTGTTTCTTGTGGGAAAATATGGGAATGGAACTCCAAATGATGAATGGTTCTGCAGCACCAGAATTGTAGCAGAAGTAACCTTTGTCTTCTCTGGAAGAGCCCATTCTTTGGTGGAGGAGAGTGCCCTTATGCTTCACCCCACCCTAAGAGACAGTGAGCAACTGTGACAGATTTATGGAGACATAAAAACACTGACCTTAAAGTCTGGCTGAGCCAGTGGCACAAGGAACAACCCATCCGGGCACTCTGGGCTCTGCCTAAACTCCACAGGGTCTGTCTCCATTCAGTTTGCTATGGTAGTTCTTGGAATCAGAAAATGTGGGAAATCACTTCACTAGAGGTAAACATTCAGAAGGCTGTTTGAAACCCAGCTGAAAAAGGAGTAGACAAGACAGCTTTATTTATATAGCACATTTTAGGGACAGCAAGTTTCAACCTAAAGTGCTGCACAAAGGAATAACCAAATTAAAAGACAGAGTCCCTATATTGAACAAATTAAAAAATAGTTCAATATTAAATAGTTGGTGTTATAAAGAGCTTGTTGTCTTCGGTGTTAGTTGGCCTTGTGGTCATTGTCTTGTTTGTTCCTATTCAGCTGTTTCCAATGTTACAAAATGAGAGAAAACGAGAGAAACTGTTTCAGTAATGCTCCACCGGTGTTGAGTGCCCCCAGCTAGTAGATAAGGGCTTTTCCTCTATGCAGTCACTCATTAGTTTCTCTCTGTCTCAGTCTGAACAAGACAGATATAATTTGAGATATAGAGAAAATACATCAAGGGCAGATGGCGGCAGGGGAAAGACAGAATGGGGTGTGGTAGAGTGAAAGAGAGAGGAAGAGACTCTGACAGCCACCGTCCAGAAGGCGGATGACTCTGGGGCAACGTGCACACTCAGCAGAACGTTATCTGTCGAATGTAGAAAAGCTCTGGTGGTTACATGAGGAGAATTAGTCAGGCTGATTACCCCTGCGGTCAAGGACAAAGACTGGGGATTAAAGTGCACTAATTGATAAATGGGAGCATCTGATGGATAGGGTAGTACTGAATGACTCATATTAGCAATGGTCTGATCTAATTGGACAAAAGAGTTAGTCTTGAGAAACTGTCACTCAGATCTGTAATGAGAAAGGCCAGTCTTACAGTCCTCTGACAGACTTGGCAGCTTCCGCCTCCTCTGTGTTCCTCAGGGCTTGTCTCCATCACACTTCAGAGCTGACACTACTGCACTTTTGTTCCTATCAGCTACACACGCAACTGCTGAAGACACTCTCCTCATTCTCATCTGTCTATAAGCGCTTATCGTAGATGCTGTGATATACACACCACTCAGAATTTGACACCTGGAAATGTGCAATGAATTCGTTTTCACTCTTGTGCAGTCTAAGATGGGGGAATAATGCTTTTTGTCAGAATATTTTATACTATAATATAATGAATAAAAATGAAAAGAATATAAAGAATAAAGTTAATCTACCATATTTTCCTTTAAGGACTTTAAGGATTTTGTATCCTTAGGTACTTACAGTATTTATATATCTGTAGATTAGATAAAACACTGATGTTACTGAAGATTCAATTTGCAGGTAAACATGATAGATAGTTCTACAGGTTTCTTAAATAGTTCCTGGTAGTTAATAGATTTCCTCATTATTATTTTGGACATTCAGAAAACTATGAACGCAAAGGTAAATGTGTGTACATTGTCCATGAATGACTGTACAGTAAATGCACAGTAACAGGTATAGTAAGGTTTAACGTTTTCCCAGATTCATGAATGAAAACTTTCCATAAGTAACACTACATCACAAACTGAACTCTAAAGGCTATAAATGAATGTCACCTAGAAGTTCTTAAAATTAATTAAAAAGTCCCTCAAGGTTTACTATATTCAAATCAAGACCTTCAAGGTTCAAAGTTTAATTTCATCCTAATGCTGGGTGTTTTTTTCTCATGTGCACGCATAAATATTTTAAACTGCATCAGTCTACATGGCACATTTTATAGACAGCATAATTTGACATTTTAATTCAAAAGTTGAATATAAATTCTTCAGTTAGTTATGTAGCTTGCATACATGATGTTTCTGGGTACTAAGGAAATTTCTGTAGTACACCGTGAGGTTCTACAAAGACACTCGGGTAAGCTGTCTTATTTTGTTCCCCAGGAAAACAGCTTTCCAAGAATGTAGATCAGCAGATGTACAAAAACCTACATGTTTCTACTGACCAGCCATATGCCTGTGGGTGGTAGCATGACAGGTGTGCAGAACTTCACACATGCAAGCTATTAATAACATTTACATTTATTTTTCAGTTTTTTTCTATTTTTTCTGACATTTGATGACATTCTATCACTGTTTCATTATTGAACATTTAGCGCTGTTTCAAAGGGAAAATCGTAATAAAAGAATAAAAGATTTTAACAAATAGAATGTCACATAAACAGAAAAGTAACATGTGACCATGATAAGACATCCATCCATTCAGCATTCAAGAAAAATACTGCAGGATGTTTTAATGTCACAGTGATGACCGTATTGTATGTGAATACAAAGTAAAAGTTCATTTAGACTGGGATAAATGTAAATAAGGTAAATTCGTCAATATCCCAGAATAAGACAGTGACAATAGGGGTCTTCTAAAGGTACAGTGGGTGTTGTTGTTGCAAAACACATACTAGCCATTTACGTTCTATATAGTAATGGGCAACCTTAACACAGGGTGATAATTATTTAACTGGAATGGCATTTCTTTAAATACTATTTTGACACAAGCAAAGACTTCAGCAACTGTAGATTGTGGAAGAAACCCATAGTACCTTGACATGAATGAAAGAGCCCTATGAAAACAAGTGAATGAAACCCATTTGAACCCATTAGTTATGTACTATGTGCACTCCATGCAAGTAATTCTGAATAATATCAATAATAATATAATATTACTGGTTACTGGTGGGCTATTACAGCTCTTATCTTTTTGAAGTTCTCCTGAGCAAACAGTGAATTAAATACTGCAGTAGGCTTACCGATGTTATGCCACTCATAATCATCTAGCTGTCTGGACTACTGCCAACCTTTATAAAGTATTTTGATGAACTATGACAGGGCATTTTCACTGTACGTTCTGTAATAGGTGATGAGCAGTATATGGACTCGGTGCTGGGTTAGCCTTAGTTGAAAAGCTGATAGATGAAAAGAGATATACTGAAACTAATCCTCACCCTTATATTCACACAAGGACTGTCTGTTCGGGTCAGAACCTTTTACACCCCTGATGCGTAATGATGAGCCCTTGACTCCTCCCTTGGGTTTGTTTGTGTCTGTGTGTGCTTATATTTGTGTGTGTTTCTTAGCATGTATATGTTTGGTATTCGTAGCACCTGTATCGTCTTCTTCTTATCATTGTGTTGCATTTGTGTTTTATTGTCAATGTATTTAAGGCGTTATCATAATGTCATTATTTAAATTTCAATGTTTCATAGTTTGGATTGGATAACTGAATGTGTCCAAAAGCCATCTAGCACCTTCTAGATTGAGAGATACCAACTATATGTAGTTGGGCTTCACACAGCATGGCGTTGGAACCAAACTTTTTGAAAGGGGGTGGTCTCTCCACTTCTCAGGAATTGCCCACACAGTGAAGTACCAGGTGGGTGTGGGGACACTCAACAGGACCCAGCTGACTACTACACAGTTGGAGTTTTACCAGTAGATGAATTGGTTGATTCAGTACAATGTAATTTTGTATTGCTGAGAGAAAAAACAACTCTGCACTATTGTGTGCACATATGGGCTCAACAGAAGCGCAGAATATTTGGTCCTCTTGGAGAATGTGAGTGGATTTCTTGAAAGGGTTCCAAGCCCTCTGTTCTTTTGCTAAGGAACTTTAACGTTCACACTGACCACGACTGGGAAACCTAGAGCAGAGTGTTTGAGAGGAACTGCCCACCTAATCTGAACCCAAGTGGTCAAACGATATTGGAATGTGCAAGCTGTGGTATATCCATAACGATTACCATGTTCAAACCCACAAGTAAGTGATTGACTTGACTCACCTGACCTGAGGCCATATGGTTTGGACACACAGGTAAAGAGAGACATAGCTATTGACTGATCACCCTCTGGTGGTAAGTTGATCAGATGGCAGGGAAAACTGCTGGACATATTAAAATCTCAGGAGCTCTAAATGAACAATTTAAACAGAGGGTTTAAATTGAACCATTGAACCATGTAAATCAATATGTCCCTTTTAATATACATGTATGCTTGTAAATGCATGCCCTTTATTTATTTACATAAACAAAATACCCAGATATTGCCTACCTTGTTTTCAAAAGTAATTCTTGAAAGAAGCTACAAGACAGGTTAGCGCCAGTCAGCTACCATACACGACAAATATGAACAGCTATGGTGTTGGTGATTCCTCAATCTGTCCCCAGGTTTACCTAGTTAACATCAGATGATTCACTGAGAGTGCTTCTCTCTGTAATTTATGCCATGCTATATGTGGATCAAACTGACATCCCTTTCACCTTGTACAAGAAGCTCTAAAACAAAACCATCAACATGGGTGTACATGTCTTATATATGCACCACTGCAACAGCATTATGTAGACTGCTCTCCTTATATATACACACACACACACACAGACACACACACACACACATACAGAAGCAAATTAGTTCAAAATGAATCACAATAAATCTTATATAAATTTGCCATTAAAAAATAAATTATTCTTACCTATTCTTTTTCTCATTGATTTATTAAGTTATTTTTAATATGGCCAGATCTGGTCATCTATAGTAAGGGATGCCAGGGAGCTCAATACCATGATGGGTGACGAGAGGAAAACAAAACCTCTTATTTTGAGATGAGTACAATAAAAAAGTGACATTATTCTCCATGGAGGCCAGGTAATGAGAGAACAGCATGTGCAGCAGGGGACATGTGGACGTGAGGATGCTTACAGTCTTGCAGTGTAACCTCCTACCCAGTAAAATAATAAAATCATGGAAACTGAAATGATTGTTTCAAGTTATATCATTTGTTTCCATTTAAATAAGTCATTTGGTAGATGTAGGAACAACAGAATTAAGGAATCAGTAACCACTGATTTAGATCTATATTGATGCATGAGTTCATGTTGGTTTGTAGTGTTATGATCACTGAAAAATGTAAGCTTACAACAAATGAAATCTGTAAATACAAGACCAGCCATATTGTTCAAATTCTGAGCACTATGAGAAAACCTGCTTATAAGGTCTAACATCTGTAAACGGCAATTTTCTTTCTCACCACCCACATACGTCCTCACTGACTGCATAGAAAGAGTGATAAATGACTGGTGCAGGTCTCTAATAGATGTGTGAGTAAAACAGACAGAGAACAATGCAGTCTATTGCAATGCTAGCGTGAGCCTCATTAAAATCCAGCCATATTTCTTCAACGTCAGAGCTCTTTAAATCTCATTATCCAAATGCAGCATATGAAAATATGGCAAATAGATGCTGAGGCATTATCTTTTCCTCCTCCTCCAAATCTATGCCTGTCATTGTTTTCATATTAATTAAATGTGCTAGCAATCTGGCAGACGATAATGGCTTGCTGGCATGAATGTACTGCTAAAAAGGCAGATTTTCATACACAGTGCAGTTTTGATTCTGGGCTGTGTTCCATTGACATGTTTGCATTGAACTTTCCACACCTCGACCGTAAACATATTGTGACATTTTCATTTGGGAGGGAAAGGTCTGTTTCCTTGGCTTCAAGTGGTGATGAATTACTGGAGTAGTGGAATTTGCGCTCACTTTTTTCCCACTTTTATTTGTGCGTAGTTGCTTTTTTTTCCATCAAAAAGGTGTTTCTTTTGTGGTAAAGACAGGAAATGTGAAAGTGTTTCTGAGTTACAAAGAGGCCCCAATATGAACATATGGTCTTCACAGTGGTTGACACCTTAGATAAACATGGACACTTGTTTCTACTAGGTGCAGATGTGGCTTTTCTCTTGGGATGTTAGAAAGGGAGAAAAAGACCAAGAGGAAGGACATTTAATGCAGTAAGGAGAGAGCTGAGTAAAGTGTACTAGTTAAATCATGAGTAGCATTAAAGTAGTTGGTCAGATTTTCTTTGTCCAAAAGAGTAGCTGCACTACTACCATTGATAACGAGGTTTCTTGGCTTTTTTAAACCTCTTTTCCTCTAGACTGGACAGAAAAGCAGTTATTAATTATAGTTAAATGCACAGTTGAGCTAATCTTAGTACTTCCAACTGACTGTTCACTACAGGAAATATGCTTTCTCCTTATCTGCGGTGCACATAAGAAGTGCATGCACAGTTGGTTCAAGTGTTACGTGACTCCACATACCAGTAGAAGACGAACAGTCCTTCAGCTGAATTAAAAGGCAATACATGTACCCTTCAAAACAGATTCCTCCAAGCCCATTTGTGTAGTCTTGTGGCTAATTTGAGTGCCACACAAAAGCTTTTATGACTGAATCTTTTCTGCCCTCTCCTTATTACAACTCTGATATTACAGTGCCACAGTGTACAAAATTGAAAACTAATTCCTGTGAAATAATTTTCCTCAGTAATCTTTTACTGGGAATTTGTACATAAAACCTACGGTGAGCTACAATTACTGTGTGATCCCAGTTCAGTATGCTTCTTCTTCACAGAAAACACAGTTGGAGCTGAGAGAGCACACATGGAGGCAGGCCAGCAGAAGGGGTGTATGGGAGGGACAGCCACCCACTTCAGTGTCACCCCATTGCACTGAAAGATTACAATAGTGTAATGTGTGACCACTGGAAAGTCTTCAGTGAAAGTCTTCAGTTAAGCCACGTCAAGTCAAATTTATTGTCATTCCTACATATACGCTCACTGGCAACTTTATTACGTCTACCTTGCTAGTACCAGGTTGGACCCCCTTTTGCCTTCAGAACTGCCTTGTGAAACTAGGAACCTAGGAATGCAGGGTACAAGGCAAGCAAGGGCTGTTGAACCTGTTCCTTAGTAACAAGCAATGATGAAATTTTATTGCTAATTTGCTTTTAAGATACATATTTTCAAGGCTTATTGCTGATCAAACCTATAATAGCAAATGAAAAATAAGAAAGTGTGTTAAATGAGCTGATGTCTAAAAATAAACGAGGAGATAAAAGTATTTTCTTGTCTGTTAATTCATCTGTTTCAACATATTTTTTGTGGAATTAATAGTGTAGGTGGGTCAAAACAAATATTACACTGTTAACTCTGTATCCTGTATGGTTACTGGTCCATGTAAAGTGATGCATTTTAATTGTGGGCTATGTACTAAAACCCATTCCACTTTGGAATTGATATACTGGTGGAACGTTTCTATTATAAGGCACCTTTAGTGTGGCAAATCACCAATCTGGAAAATATTGCAAGTTTACGAGTGATCAGGTCGTTTTGGGCATTGAGGTAGCAATGTTTTAGAAAGAATAATTTTTAAAATCCAAGAGACACTAATACAGTCTATGTTCACTGTCAGAAAAAGCAACAGCAAACAACCTTGGAGACTCACAAATACTGAGAGGTACAGAGAAACTAGTAATGCCCAAGAGATTATAGGAAGAATAAGGAGCAGAAAGAGGAAGTTCAAGTTCTCCTGTTGGCCTCCTATAGTTCCACTGCTGCATTGTCCAGAGCTACACACAGCTCAAGCAGGTTACGTATGTAACTACGTAGGTGCTACGTCTGCTTCCCCAACAGAGGAAATGGTAGATGTGGTGTGACAGCATCCCTGACCCCCCCACTTACACACGTCTGTGTGTCTCTCATGCTCCTTCCTCTGATGGCAGCTTGTACGTCATAAGAGACTTAAAAATGTGATGTCTGCTTTCTCAGGCATTAGGACACCTGCTAATTTTAGGCTTTGCTAAAAGATTTATGGTAACAATGGTACACTTCTGCTGTAAGAAAACCATGTAAAATCCACCTGCTCTTCACAGGAAGACGCCGTGCTGGATGAAGTCTGGCAACATCTGAAACATGGACAGCAACAGCTGGTACAGAAGGAGGAGGACACACCCTGGTCTCAGCAGGCATGGGAGATGTTTCATCAGCCTGCCGCACCACAGCAACAGCAGCAGCAGTGTCCGCTATAGTTACCATCAACTCTGATAGTCCAGGGATGTCACACACAGACACTCAGTGGTCAGCTACGGTCAGCTATCCAATACTGACTTAGAACGACAAGGGAGGATCACAGTTAATCACATTTTCAGATGAATTGGCACCATTGTTCCTTACCCCAGAGCAAAGACCCATAACCGTCATAATAACCCTCTCAATTTTTGTTTGAACTGTATAGTATTCTTTTTAGTCAATACTGGTGCATCTCAGTCTCTTTAAAAGCTTTCCTCTAAACTGATCACTATGCCTGTACCAAGCGGTCTCTTCTAATGTGTTCAGCTTTAGTGATAGAAACCCTCTTATTGATTTCAGAGCCCCTTCCTGACCAGTATGGTTCCCATTTCTGAGTACTTTTATTCATAGTGTCAACATCTGGTCCTGTCAGTCTGTTAGGTCATAAGATACTGTGGGCGCATACTGAGCTAATAGCCTTCAGTTAACCTCTGGACTTTTCTTTTGAGTAAATCTTTTTGAGCATCCATGCTTTTACTCATTGTGTTATCATATCAGCCTCTGATTACACTTGCATCAAGACATCTGCTTTCCGTGAGGCATTGCTAAACGACTGGTGGTACTAACGTGACTCTCCTTGTCTGCTACACGAGACAGTAATATGCTTATTACACTCTATTTGCAGGTTCTGTGCACAGCACCTGTTTCTTTTTACAAGGCTGGACCTGGATCAAGAAGTTGATGATGAAAATGTGCAATCCTGAGACTATAATATGAACTTTACAATGTGCATCATTCCGTGATGTAGAAACTGCTAAGACACACAGCAATTTAAATTGTAATGCAAGGCTTGAGGAAGCAGGATGTCTATACATGCAACATTTATTTTTAACGTCAAACACAACGGCAACACGAGGTCAAACAAAGACTGACGAAGAACGCAGACAACACACACACTTAAATAGACTGATGATAACAAGATACAAAGTGCAGCACAAGACAGCAGGCATATTGACAGAAGGGCAGGGCTAGAGCGCAAAACCACCAGCACCAGGACACCCTGGAAACAGCCCCTCCAGGGGGGAATCAACCTAAAACCACCTCCCTGGGAAAATAGAGGGAAACAGAGACCAGACAAACACTGGGACAGAGACTGTGACAGACACACACACAGGCACATTCAACATAACCAGCACAAACGGGAATAGAGGGTTTGAGGAAAACATGGGGATAGATAAACACACAGGAACAGACACAGGCACACAAACAAATGGCGCCATGCTGGAAGTCCTGCGTTCAGCAAGGGTGGCAGTCCTGGGGTTACAGGTGCACGTTGGGGTCCCTGGGGGGCCAGTATTCGTCCTGAGGGACGCACCCCAGCCATAGGTGCAGCTGGGGGAGGCACACTCACTCTGTTTGCTGTGAGCCTGCCTTTGCCCTTGGGGCCTTAGCCTTGTCCCTATAGGACCCACAATCAGGCAGGGGCTCTTCCTCCTCCTCATCTTCAGAAGCTGTTTCTTTCACTGGTGGGGGGGGGGGGGGGGGGGGGGGTTGACACCCCACTGGGCGTGTGCTTTTCTCCCAGTGACACCTGTCACCCTTACCGAAGCTGCCCTTGGGTTTGGATGACCACATCTTATCAAGATGTGCTCAGGTCTTGGGGGAGTGGGCATCAGTCATCTCTGAGACCACCATCTCCAAAACCAGTGCAGCACATCACAATGACGAGACAAGAGAACGACACAGATGAACACACACACAGAAATGGCCATATACGAGCAGACAAACACGTTGACACGCCTGGAGGGAGGGGTCAGGGGCTGTGCAGCGACATCGATTCTCTACCGATACCTTGTACACGAGCAGCCATTGCAAGGGTTGTGATGGTCTGGTGATCCGTAAGTAGGGTCACCTCTATAAATATACACTAGCTCCAATACACACAAGCTAGTGCTTGCATTGATGCCATGGTAATCCTGCATGTGCATCATCTTCATCATTAGGCTCTGTCATGGCCCCTGGGCGGTGTGCCTCCGACACTTCACCTCACCTGAGTACTGACACCTGCTACTTGTTCCCCATCTCATTATCACCCGTGAGAGGAAACGCTGGTCTATCGGTGCTTCATATACATACACCTGTAGTTGCTGCATCTCCCGTTGTCCCAGTTTCCTATTTTTCCCAATTGTTTCCTTGTCATGACTTTTTTTGTGTTGTTTTGTCAAGTATCATTAAACACTGTCTGAGTAGCAGCTCCACACACTTTACTTCCCCAAGGCCTCTATCTATACAGGTCAAGCTCCATGAGAATAGCCATTTCTTATGCTCACTATATATCCACATAATCACCAAAAATGCAACTTTAATCATTTTAGTTCTTTTTACAATGCTATGTTGCCCAACAAAGGGTTTCCGTTTAGCGATTTGCTTCCTGTAGAGCTCCTGTACTGACTAATCCTGTACAGTCAGTTCCTGGAGGCTGATGACTGGATTGTTAGGACGTGTGTCTATGCACTTGAAAGTAATCACCCAGAAAGTTCGGTTGATGAAGGTAAAATGTATGTGCTAGTTTATTTTCCCCAACAAGACAACATGGCAAATAACTCATGACAAACTTGAAAGTAACCAAAATAACACATAATCCTCACCTTAACCACTCACAATATCAAGGTCACACAGACACAGTCGAAAACTGTTGCTTCCTATCAGCCCCTGTCTCCGGTGGAGTTCACCATGGGTATTTAGAGAGTAAAAAGACCCTCTAATGGCAGGGAGGTAAATTACAGCAACACAAATAATACATGGCTCATACAGCTCCT
Source organism: Brachyhypopomus gauderio (assembly GCF_052324685.1). Taxonomy (NCBI): domain Eukaryota; kingdom Metazoa; phylum Chordata; class Actinopteri; order Gymnotiformes; family Hypopomidae; genus Brachyhypopomus; species Brachyhypopomus gauderio. Next base: position 14,275,256 of record NC_135227.1, read on the forward strand.
GAGCTCATTCTTAGTGAGTTTGCCACTTTTGCCTTTAGCTTGCTGATAAATGACCAGGACCTGAAGTTTTGGTAAAAGTGACTAATTGAGTAACAACAATTACAAAAACAATTGTGGTTAATGAACTACAAATAGGGAGATGATGTCTTAAACAATAGCTGTTTCTTTCACATTCCTAATAATGCCAGAAGTGTTATCACACATACAACAAATATAATACAAGTATAATACGTTCCTTTGACCAATATCTTCTTAAACTGTTTTATTAATACGTCATGGGGAGAACAAGGCAGATATTGTTGCAGATACTCTATATCTAAGGAACAGGAGGAGATGACTTGGTGATCAAATTTCCAAGACCCAAGGCTATCAGTGATGCTGTGTGATCATATTATCTGATAATTGACAGTAAAGGAGGGAATGTTGAATTATTATGAAAATCTCAGAACACTTTGTCTCCCTACCTCTCTAATATCTACTCCAGACAACGCCAGAAGATTCCTCAATGCTGAGCCTTGATCATTATTCATATATTATAAATTTTAGTGTTCTTGCAATATGGAAACCGTAATTAATGAGTGGTAGTAGTTAGAAATAATTATTTTACAATGTCAAAATATTTAAGACATTTGAATAAAACAGAAATGTTGAATAATCTTTCATATCTCTCTGCTGAGTTGCACGTGTGCCCCTCTTTACTGGATACAACTACATGGTCAAAGCAGATACTGAGCTCATTAGAGAGTATTTCTTTACCATTTCTGCCTTTGGCTTGCTCATTGCCTGTGTCTTGTTTCTGACATTGTCTCTGCCTTTATTAAAGTCTGTCTGCCATTGTGTCCTATACACCACTTCATTTGTGAAAACTGCCAAAGCGTAGAGGGAAGCAGACTGCTGGGATGAGTGGAGAGTAATTTTACAAGCTGGTATCAACATGAAAAATATACAGCTTGTTTAAGACAGGAAATGTTAACACAGTTCTTGTCTTGTCTGAGCTCTGTCAATGACTGAACAATAACTTACAGTCATTCCTACAGGACCCAAGAAATGTCATTGACTGTGGGTTGAGCCTACTCACTGTCCACCTTAGACTTTGCACCTTCAATGTACAATATGTACCTTTTGCTGACAGAACTAGCAGTGATCTACCACTGAAACTCTCCTCCTGTTATTCTAGTCATGAATTCACTCGAATTGGTAGAACCCAATTGGACAGATGAAGACTGTGCATCTGCTCCTCAAATCAAGTGCCAAAAACCAAAACGTTAGTCTCAATCATCATCATGTCAGGGTGCACCAAACCCCCAGGAGGAGGGACACACTCACGCAGTCACACTCACAACACCTACCCCACTACCAATCATCCACTTATTGATCACTGCACACACCTGTCCCCTATTTGCGCGCTCTTCTGTTCTCCTTCGTATATAAATCCCACAGGTACCTGCCGTCTGTAAGCCTTCTGGCGTCCTCTGCAGCCCCCGTGTCACTCATCTCAAAGCGGGATGCTGAGTGTTTCAGCTTCTCAGTGCTTGACAGTCCAAGCACATTTGCACTCTTCCATCTTTTTTACTTGCAAATCAATTATGTACCCCTGATAACTTATTACATTTATATTTGATTTTCTTGTTTTGTTTAGACACCGAAATACTGTATGTTCTTTGTTTGGATTTAACAATTATAATTAAAAAAAAATATATATAATTGGCTCTCCATTGGTTTACTGGTTGCAAATTGCATGTGTCCCTTGCTGACAGTTGCTGACTGGTCTCAGGCGAGGAGGGAATACTTCACTCTTTCTTCTGCTCTTTTGGTGTCAAAACATATGTGAACACCCTCTAGCAAAGTTACCAGACACTGGATTTGTTCTTTGTATATTCATCATGTTATGACCACTCCATGTTTACAACAAAAATGTAAATCAAGTTATTAATTATATAAGAGTATATTACATTTCTAGTTGTGTCCATTGTTTGGGGATCCAGTGAGCTATGGAGAATGATCAGCATGTGCAATGCTTTTTGTATTTTTGTAATCTTTTCTGTAAAATTTGTAAATCAGATTTTTATACCTTATTTCTTTCATTGTTAGTACTGCTAATATTTTATTATGTAGGGTACTGTGCTTCAAATTTCATTGCACTGCTGCACAATGATGATAAAGCATTCAAATTCTAATTCAGCACAGAAAAATTGTGAGAATTTGTCTTAAGACAACAATGAAACCAATTTAGAGACCATGCACTCTCTAGGTCAAAGATGATGTAATGTTCAAACCTTGTCTGTGCTTGACTGTGTAATGTACTTTTATCAACAGATGATGAACAAAAATGTCATAGTCTGAGCAATTCTGTGGGTTTTAAAAATTATGTAGAATCCACTAGACATAAAGATAATTCTGAACTTAGCTGTAACTTGTCTGAAAGGTTTTCACCCTTTCTTGTTAAAACATTCTGGTCAGTACTTGCACTGTATTCTGATAATATTTAAAACACTTACTCTTTGCAGGTAAATGCTTCTCAGTAAGCCACATTAAAACCCGACTGCTATATAGTGTAAAATGCACAGGCAGTCTAACCCACGTCCATAATCTGACCATTAACCTTCGGATTCCTCTTGCCCTATCATCAGGCTCAATGCACAGCACTAAAGGTGCATACCTCTGGGATTTAAATAAGATGACAGATAACGAGGTTCAAGTGAAAGTGATCATTGGTATACTTGTGATAGTGATGAGTGTGGGGAAGTGGATGTGGTAGTGGTGTGTGATAGGTGGAACACTGCGAGCTGACTAGGTCATGACATTAAATGTTCAATAGTAAGTGTAAATGTTAATTTATGTGAAACAGTCAAAGTTGAAGATTAATCCTGTTAAACCTTTAATTTACATAATCTTTCTTGTAATGTGTTTTACCTCATGTGTCCTCAAGCACTGTCTATGTGTCTCCAGTGCAGTGAGCAGAACTTGTGTTCCGTAGCTGTAGCAGACAAGCAGCATTGCATTTATCAGAAACCTCTGATTTTGAACTTTAAAGTGGATAAAACACAATTTAAACATCATTTAAACCCCCATAGCTGTACTGCTGAGGAAACGCAACTACCACAAGAGTTTTTCACATTTAATTAAGCACCAACTCTCAAGACTGAAGTAAACAGTGTTTGGCTTATTTGTTTTGGCTACAATGAAGTAATATTGTTGTATTGAGTTTGTGTGTTTATGTGGAAAGTATAGGAAACCCCTCTAAATGTGTGTTAAGGGTGTAATAGACTCAAGGGTCTCTGCGATGCAGAAGAACTGGCCATACTCCCATCGATTAATGAGGCATGAGGGGTAATTAAGTTAATTATCCTCCAGTGCATATGGCTTGTCTCAGCTTTGGGGGAAAAATGTTTGTGTGTGTTATGGGTCTTTCTGGGTGTTGGACACAGATGTATGGGTTGTGTTGACAAGGGTGTGCCCAGCCATGAAAATCACACGACTGGTCAACTTACTGCAAGAGCAATAAGGATTAAAAATAAAAAATAAAAAAAATTAAAAAACAGAGCCCACCAACACTGCACCACAGTGACGGAACTGTGGAGAAGTTTGATGTATGTGTGATGTATAGTAGATGTCACATTAACCCATAAGCCCAGTACTTCATATTTCTATAAAAACCCCATTACTGTAGGAACCAAGGACTTAACAGTGCATTCAATCTCATAGTCATACACACACCAATAGCTTTCGGAGCTCATAAAAAATTAATAAGGCATACTTCAGGCATATTTCATATTAGATCCTGTGTGCAATTTTGTGTGAATGGCTTGTGAAGATATCTTGGAATTCTGCTTTGTTTATACTATTGTAACAGTGGAGCGAAATGTCCTTATGTAGGCTTAAAGAACATCTGGCTACAATCAGATTTCAGGTCAATTTTGTGGGGAGCTCAAATGTCCATAACTCGCTTACCATTGTTAATGTTTTTTTATACATTAGAATAAATATTTAGACAAATTTCATCTCATTGTCAGAAATGAGATTACCAGTGGTTTGGGACAGGGTGTAGAGGGAGACATAGCCTAGTTCTGAAGGATGACATTACACAACACCAGCAGGCATCTGTCAGGGTTTTAGAAATGTGTTTGTTGTTCTTAATGAATTTTGTGCATTAGAATTTATGGATGTTAAAGTAAATGAGATATCAGGCATACCATATATAAACCGTTGCAGTAGAACTAGGCATACAAGTCCATATCCATTAGCACTTGGGGTTCACAGCTCTATCATCTTATATTCAACAGGAAACTTAAATGTACATTATGTACAAAATGTAATCGAAACATAAAAAATACAGTATGTAGGTATGTGCAGAAAATACATTTTAATTATTCGTTGAGAAGACTCCCTCCTACACCAAGAAATAGAACTGACACATTTGAACAATGACATGAAGGCAGCAAGCAAAACATAGCATAAATAGAGATGGAGCTGATCCAATACCACATATCAGAATCAAGACAAACCCATATGGGAACAGCATCAATATCAGGTGGCTGCAGTGTGCATTGAGCCATGCAGTAAAAATAAATAAAAATGATGTCATTTTGCATTCAATTTACATCCAATCTCCTTAAGAAATACATTACCATGCATCTGGATGTAACCTTCCTTAAAACCTTTAAATTGTTCAGGCAATGTGCAAAGTTCCCACATTTTCAATAAACATTTCACCATTAGACTTACCTGAAATCTAGTACAAAAAAATTAAATGTGATAATATTACTTTACATTGTTTTTTTTTTTTTTTACATGGAACACATAAGAATGCAGACAGGATCTCTGGCTGCAGAAGGAAACCCGTAAAAACCAGACAAATCACTATTTAAATAATTAATGCAGATTGTTTAAAATAAAAACTGCAGTATCCACAAAAAAAGGATGCAGGAAAGAAAGGCAAAGTGACTAATAAAGATTATGAAGGCCTACTTTAGAAAACATGGAGGCCATGCTTACAGAACTGCTCAGCGCCTGGAAGAAACTCACATGGAAAAAAGGCTTTCAACACATGAAGCATCTTTATCCAGGATGGCATCCAGCCCTGGTGATGTGTTGAAGCAAACGACACAATAAGTAACAAAGGTTGAACAGAGTGATTGAGGGGTGACATACAAAGATGAGAAGGTCTTCTGCAGTAAGGATATTAGATGTACAGAAGAAAAGCTGGTATGGAAGGAAATAAATACTTGAGGAGAACAAGTGAAAGCACTATCAAGATTCACCATCTAGCCAAAAATTCATCTGGAATCCAGGGTGAAGAACTCCATGATTCAGCCCTCACTTGTCTTAAGGAATTCATGTTACGGAGGATGATATGAGGAACCCCCAGAAGGAACTGTTGTGCCATCCGTGGGCAGAGGTGAGGATTCCAGGTTCAGAAAGTAAAACTCCTTCCCAGGATTTTACTCAAGCTTGCTGGATTTTCTTATTAGTGCAAGCCAGGGAAAATTAGTGGAATCAACACAATCCAGGAAGCCTGAGCAAAATCTTGGTGAGGACTTCTAGGCTCACCATCTGCACCGAAGGGACTGTGACTACTTGGCCAGGGAACTAGAACCACAACTATAACTATAGAACTACTTTTTGATCACAAATACGGACTTGTGCTAACGGGCCGCCCAATGGAGGATGGGTTCCCTTTTGAGTCTTGGTCCTCCCGAGGATACCCACCATCATAGGGAGTTTTTCCTCGCCACTGTCACCTTTGGCTTGCTCATTAGGGATCTGGACCCATACGTTTATAAAGCTGCTTTGTGTCAACATATGTTGTAAGAAGCGGTATATGAATAAATTGGACTTTTACTTTCTGGACCTGGAATGCCCACCTCTGTCCCTGGGTCACTGAAATTCAAATATAGCACAGAACATATTGCAAATATATAAAACAATTGACAGCAGCACAAATCTTACTAGAACTACAAGAAACTTGGATGGCCATGGATGGGTTCCTCGCATGTAAATCAGAAAGAGCCTTAAGAATGTCCAAAGATATAAGATGAGGAACAGAACCAGCTGCTTATTACTTTTCAATTTTGTAGGCTAATTGTGTGGTTCACGTCTGTCCTCAAGACAGTATCAGATGTTACAGAAACTGCAATACGAGAAGCCATAATGAAACAAAATAACAACAATTACCCTGGAGATATGGAATCCCTCGGTAGATGTTAGTACCAATTTAGAACTCTTAGAAGAAAGAAAATAGAAAACTAAAAATAAACAGAAAATTGCTCTCTCAATGTGACATCTCTCCCTCACTGGGGTGTTTAGTGCTTCTTCCTCATGTGTTTTCTTAGCTGTTCATTTCCACAAGCCTGGAGTAACTCTACTGCTGTGTGTGCCTTCTGCCTTCCCACTCTGTGCCCCCACCCATCCCACATGATTCTTGACAGGCAATTCCGAGCACTTCTGCATACCTGGCTCCCCCAGATAAGTACGAAGGCTGTGCGGGGAAGTGTAAATGTGTTTTAATGCAGTGCTGTATTTAGTTTTCTTCCTTCCTAGATCACCACCCCACAGACTCTAAGTAACATTTCAATGATTTCCTCTACTGGTGAAGCTCTTGACTGGGCCACTGCTATAAAACATCACACCGCAGCATTTAGTCTGACATTTGCAGATTTTGAGACATTTAAGAGAAGGCTTTGATCATACAGTTGTGGGGAAGATGTGGCTGAACATTTAAACGGGGCCATTGCGATACTGCAGACTTTACTCTCAGGTTTCATGTCCGCATTGTCGAAAGTGTTTGGAATGAATCTGCTTCCAAGACCATGTAGTGCTATTGTAGGGGGCTTCAAATTCACTGAGTCGGTGCAAATGAGCTGGCATGTCAGTCTGAGGACCTGAGCAGTTCATTAAGCTCTTTTCATTTATCATTTGCTTTGCTCCTACTCAGCAACAAACAGTGAAGCCCTTGGAGCAGTCAGGTGAGCACTACACTAAACTACATTACACTACATTACATTACACTACACTATATTACAGTAAACTACATTACACTACACTACATTACATTACACTACATTACACTACACTACACTACACTATATTACAGTACACTACATTACACTACACTATATTACACTACACTACATTACACTACACTACATTACACTACACTACATGATACTCAGGTGAACGCTACATAAGTGCAACTCACTTGTCTGGATGACAAGCCATTAGGGAATGAGCAACCCGGTGCACCGTTCCTGTCATTCTGACCTTTGACACTCTTCACTCTGAAAGCATATCTTTTCTCACAACCCATTCAGCTGAGAACCAAAAGCTTGTCTGGCCAAATATAACCCCACTTTCTTGTGTCAAACAGGGCAGCTCACATCATGAAGTCAACAATGTATTACCTCTAATACGCCCATGACCTGTATATCCACCACCATAGCAAAGCATAGAAAAAAAATAGGCCCTACACTTACAGTCCCTTAGGAGAGAGACGGGTGAGGTTTTTAGAAAGGGCTCTGAACTCCTCCTGCCACATATCACACAACTATTGACCTGGTACCAGGTGACACGCCCACTTGCATTAGAGTTTATCCCCTATCTCCTCCATAAATGCAGGCTGTGCAGGAATACAATAAGGAGGCTTGTTGTGATGTCAGGTGGGAGTAAGCAGGCATGGTGGGGAGTAGGTCTTCCAAACAGGGCAACAGAAATGGGGCAAAAAGGGAGTCTGGTGCATAAGGGTTTATTTTACCAGTGGTGAGGGTTTATAAAAGAAGACAACAAGTGTCAAGTCCTTCAAAGATGGTAAAATAGAAGTCTGCAAGCTTCAGTTTAAGGCAGCTAAACTCAGGGTAAAGAACATCAGTCTGTATTAGAGCTAGACAATCAGGGCCGAATGAATGAATTTTACATTTTTATAGCACCTTTCAGGATACCCAAGGTCGCTTTACACTTAACACGCGTACCACCTTTTAAATCGAGTCACACACCAGCAAGAAGTTTCAGTCAGTTGCGCACAGCGTTAGCATAAATAGCAGGACTGAAAGAGCTACAAGACAACTGTGCTGATAGGATAAAATAATGCAAACTTCTCTCTTCTCCTCTGTCTCTCTCTATACACTGTATACACCTAGGCTCCTACCTTAAAGGCTGGGAGCATACCGTTTATGAGTAAAGTTGATAGGGACAAACAAAATTTACAGTGTTCATTTACATAGCAGTTACATTTGTGTAACATCTCATCCTTCTGTTCCTTGGCCTGTTCATTGACTTTAATGTCCTTGTTATAGACTGGCGTCCTTTGGGTTCCCCTCCTCCAAGTGTGCTGTGGATTCATGTGGGTCTAGAAAGGGATCCCTCCCTGCATCTCTCCACATGGGCTCTCCAGGTGAGTGCAGTAGTGTAGGTGAGGTGGGTCATGGGTGAGGTCATGGGTGAGGTGTGAGGTCATGACTGAGCTCTGTCTCATCTCATACCCGTCTCTCCAAGCTTGTTACTCCTCTGAGTGGTGAGAAAGAAAGTCTGCTGTTCTGAGCACCCTTCTTGTACTTTACCTGGAACTTGAAGGGTTGTACCACAATGTAATCTTGGAATTACTGTCTTTCATTCATGCCATCCATTGCAGAGTCCAGTGAACAATCTTCAGGGTGATTTGGGTGAATTCAGTACCCATCATGTAGGGAGTCTAGTGACACTTTTCTGCCGGCAGGTTTTTCTCACTCTAGGACTATTTTGTCCCTCTAGGACATCATTTCTGGTTCATGTATAATGTAGGCCGGTCATCACCTTCCCCCTGTAGTAACACCATAGCAAGACCTGTTCCTGATGCATCAGTTGAGATGGTAAAATGCTGAGTATGGGGTACTGAAAACAGGTTCAGAACAGAGATATTGTTCCAAGTTCTGAAAGTCTGCACTCTTTAGTCCATTTCACCAGTCCATTTAATGCCAGGACCATCTGGCATGTCCTTAATTGACAGGTCAATCAGTACAGCAGCACAGCTAAAGAAGTTTGGTATAAATCACAGATAGCAGACAACTAATCATGCCCTTACCTTCTGTTTGGTTGTGGGTGGTGGGCAGGCTCGGACCGCCTCTACCTTATGCACCTGGGAGTGTATTGCCCTGTTGCCCAGTATGTAGCCATCTCTTGCCTGGCTACATTTTTGTGGAATGACTGTTAATTCTGCATCAGTTAGTTTCTTAAATATAACAATTAGGTGGCTGTGGTTGGTTGGGTGGTTGTCCCAAGTTGTACCATACATAATACATTGTCTGCATACGTTGTGCTAAAACCTTCTATGACCTTAGGTGTATCATCCATTAACCCTTGAAAGGTTTCTTTCATTCTAGTCTGAATTGCATGACTCTGAACTTGTACAATCCACTTTGAACATGGAAAGTTGTCAGTTCCTTGGCAGACTGGGTCAGTGGCACCTGCCAAAAACTACAAATCCAAGGTGGTTAGAAACTTGGCCTTACTGTTATGACCCTGTCTAGGTAGGCCTCATAACACACTGAAGTAAATAGTGAACAGGGTGAGATTCTGACATACTGGAAATGTATATGGCAGATAAGAAGTAAACCAAAACAAATGGGAATCAAGTTGTAAAAGGTGATTACTATTGTACAATGTGCAGTAAATCAGACTCCAATAACTTTGGGTTGACCCAATGCTGAAAACAACAGAATGCATCTATACCAATATCTCTATACCCCAAGTACTGCCTAACCTCTCCTAAAACAAAGAAAACCAAACCGCACAAATGCTGCCCTAACTCCCTAAACCAAACTCAAAAGAAAAAGCGCAAACTTTATGTGGTGTACTGTATTATACAATGTGATGAATCAGCAGTACCAAGAAGGGAAAATCCAAAGAGAAAGTCAAGTACACAAAGACAAGCACACAGCCAACTACACCAAGACAAGCACACAGTCGACTACACCAAGACAAGCACACAGTTACCTAAACCAAGACAAGCACAGTTACCTAAACCAAGACAAGCACACAGCCAACTACACCAAGACAAGCACACAGTCAACTACACCAAGACAAGCACACAGTCAAGTACACCAAGACAAGCACACAGTCCACTACACCAAGACAAGCACACAGTCAAGTACACCAAGACAAGCACACAGTCCACTACACCAAGACAAGCACACAGTTACCTAAACCAAGACAAGCACACAGTCAAGTACACCAAGACAAGCACACAGTCCACTACACCAAGACAAGCACACAGTTACCTAAACCAAGACAAGCACACAGTTACCTAAACCAAGACAAGCACACAGTCACCTAAACTGAGACAAGCACACAGTCACCTAAACCAAAACAAGCACACAGTCACCTAAATCAAGACAAGCACACATTCAAACTAAACCAAGACAAGCACACAGTCAAGTACACCAAGACAAGCACACAGTCAACTACACCAATACAAGCACACAGTCACTTAAACCGAGACAAGCACACAGTCAACTACACCAAGGCAACTCTTGGCATTAGGTATGGATTGAAATAGGTTTGTACAATAGTATGGATTCCTTTTCAACAAACCCATGTTGTGGTGGGTGATGTTTTTGGCTGCTTTTTGAATAGCTACATTGGGATGACACTCGTCGGTTCTTTCTGCTGTTTTGTCCTCTGTTCCTCAAACCCAGAGTTCCACTGATTTCCACTATCTCCTTGACTTCAGTAGCCATGGCTTCAGCATTTTAATGTGGAATATTTGTCATTGATTCTTTGGGTCAGGCAGCAGTAGTTCATAGGTGGTCTGGTTAATCCTCTTCTGTACAGTGTGCAGGCCCTGCCATTTAACCAGCAGGCCCGTGTCAGAAGTGTGTAAGAAGATGACCTTTTCTCTGGCATTTCATTCTTGTGCTCTCATTGCTTTGTCATACCACTGCTCCTATTTGCGTTGGACCTCTGTCATATTTTTGTGGATGTTGTCCATGAGCTCTTTCAGCTTGTCTGTCTTTTTTAGCATGTAGGACAAGATGTTCAGTCTCTTACTTGGGTTTTCTTTCTCCCATGTGTCCTTCGAATGTCCAGAACACCACGTTCTTGATGCTATAGAGAAGCTAAAAGGGTGAGAATCCCGTTGACGTCTGCTGCACTTCTCTGTGATCAAACATCAGCTGAAGAAGCCATGTTTCCCATTCTGAGCCTGTGTCTGCACCTCACTGTGGACTCCAACTCTAGAAATGAACTGCGTTAGTGCATTTACGACGTCTTGCCTTGTCTTTTTTAAGTGAAAGTCTCTGGTTAATATCTATAATGTAGCAATGCTCTGTCCTGTTCCTAGGGGCCGACCACATCAATCGTGGTCCATGAAAACAGGAAAGATGATGAGACAAAGTTAATCAAAGGCACTTTGTATGCTTTTTTCTCTGACACTTTGGGCAAATGTTGTAAAATCCAGCCATGTCTAAGGATTGCCTCGGCCAATAAAATCTGATTGCCAATCTATTTAGTGTTTTGGCTTATCCCATTTGGCCTGTCTAGCGGTCTGAATGACCCAGTTTTAAAACTTAATTCCTAAGGCACTTTGTTACCACAAGCTGCTTGACCTCCTCTTTAATTCCACATAAAACAATGTTTTTAAGAATTAACTGGCGGATATGAACTGTGCCACTTTCTTTTGTGCAGTTTAAAAACACTGGTGCAAGTATTTCATCTTGTCTTTGTAGGTCAGCTAAGTTAGCAGGTACGTAAACATTTCCTCTGCTGGTGTGCCTTTGCATGACAGATGCCTTTATGAGATAACCCTCATAAAGTCATCATATCATCATAGTGACTTCTACAGTAGGTTAAACTTTTTGTCACCATGAATACATTTCAGTCTTGTTCTGCCTGAGTATACTACCTACTGTGTGCGGAGACACTGGGGTGCTATAACAGTCTGCATTATGGCCTGGTTCACACCCTTTCAGTGTTTCAGTCTTTCGTCAGTGAGGAACTTGGAAACATGCTCATTACATACCTAGAGTACATTTTAATCTATTCCTCCAGTGACTCTGAGCATACTCTCTGCAGTCTTTATGACACAAGTTCTGTGTCAAACAAGAAAAGTGGAATTTCCATAAGACTTCTATTGCCTTCATGGGTTGCATAATCAGTCAAAAATGGTGTGAAGATGTGTAACAAAAGTTAGAGCACATATATGGTGACTGGTATTTTATAAAACATTTAGCTTTGCTTCCACCCCATTTATTTCCTACTGAAGAGTCAACCCCATAGGCTGACATGACGCGACGCAAGCAAGTTCTCAGTAACGCACTTTATTACGGCTCTCATACCGAAGCAAGATTTCTCACTCCCTTTCAATGTGGAAGTAGATACCTCTGAAACATGGGATAGTAAAGTTTTTTTTCCCAACAGAGAGGCCTACCTGAGAAACTACTGAATCTGCTGCTGATGTGAGCATTAGAGAACTCTTGGCCTATAAGTAATACCCCTGAGGAACAGCTATCACTGGCTAGAGGGCACACCCTTCTTTCATCATATCATAGCATAAAAACACGAAATATATTTGGGACACCAAAATACCTGAATTTCCACTAAGCCAGATGGGAATGGTTCTTCACACTTTTAAAAATCACCTTTTTACCAGATGAAGACTGAAAACACTAAGATCATTTCTCTCTCCCTTTGGAACTCTCTCTGCGTAGTGCTGCACTGCCTCCACAGAGTGGGATTATATGGGGAATATTCGACTGGTGTAAATTAAGGAGCCTGCCCTCCCAGAATGCCTTCTAGAAAAATTTATGCACAACTACTATGTACTATCTACAACTTCTCTAATGAATTCTCACCCATGTTGGCCACAGAACAAGGACATATGCAATTTTGGGATCTCTTGCCACACGCCCACACACCACCAGGCCACTCCCTTCTGGTTTGTTATAGCCTCTGCCTACATTGAAACGCCCATGGTCACACCTCTCTATTGATTTCATGACTCAATTTCTACCCTCTTTATGCCTTTATAATGAGGTTTGTAGGACATATGGCTTCCCCAAGGATATAGTGTTTGACCGAGGTGTTCAGTTCACCTCATGTACGTGGAAAGCTTTCTGCAGCAAGCTGCAGATGAATGTCAGCGTCTCCTCCAGCTTCCATCCACAGAGAATGTCCAGGTGGAGACTTTGAATCAGGTGATTGGGTGGTTCTGCAGATCCTACTACTCTCAGAACCAAGGAGAATTGAGATGTTTCCTGTGTCCTGCCATGAGCTGAGTACACCCCCCCCCCGCCCACACACACACACACACACACACACACACACACACACACACCCCATACACACACTCCCCTGGGATCTTGGGGGTGACCCTGCCTCCCGGTTTGCGGCCAACTTGGAGGAGAGGTGTGAACCTGAAGAGCACACAAGGTTCTCTTCTCAACTCAGACTTCCATTGGGAACATCCTGTATGGCTGGTGCCCCAGTACTGACCACCTAGGACATCAGGTGCTGCCCACTGAGTTGGCGTCTGTCTCCGGCTCATGGCAGAGTCATAGCCAACCACCAGAGGTTGTCCACACCAGAATATTAGATGTGTCATCACCTTTCATCATATCTTTCTGTGCAAAGTCTTGCCCCAAGCCTGTTGTGTGGAATTGTGAGCTTTGCTACTGAGTTTGTTTTCTCATGTTTTGACCCTGGATACTCACATTTTGGATTGGATTTTTGTGTTATGCCTCTCTGGATTCTGACACTTGTGTGTGTTTTGAATATTGTTCTCTGAACTGTAATTGTGGACTTGTTTGCTATACACTGCACAAGTTTTCTTACCAATGTTGAGGGCATTTTTTGTTATAAGTTTACTGTAGCAGTATCTGTAATTTCCAAACCCCAAATGCTCTAAAAATCAATAGATTCTCTGCCCTTCTGACATTTTTATGTCAGGCTTTATCAACAGTTTGCCAACAATAGGCCTGCGAAATAGCTTGTCCTTGGTTGAACACCCTGTGACACAAACATAACAATTTCATTAGCTTCACCTAACACCCTGGTTTGATTTCCTGTCAACAAGTTAAAAACAAAATCCTTTTTTCTTTACTCAGTAATTATTTCCATCATGTTCAAAGACTTCACAATAAAGATGTACAAAAGGCTCTTTTACTTTGTTTGAAAGATGAATCTGTGGTTTATTATGAAATACCATCTTTTGTGTTTTTCCAGCATTCAGACAGAACTCTACCTCTTCAGATCTAATCCTGGCAAGGCCTTGCAGACCCGATTACATTTTTGGAGGTGATGGGACAAGTTTATCCTCCTCCTCCTCTCCTCTTTACTCTTGTCTCCGAGCTCACTGCTAAGCTTCCTGGCCCACTTTCTCCATGACAGAATCAGGGCAGCATCTTTTCCCCACCTGAGCCAAGGGGGACAATGTGAAAGGGGGAAGCACAGTTAGAATATGAGGCTCGTTAAGAAAACAAGCTTTAAATGACCTCCCGCTCCTCTAAGACAGGAAAATGGATCGGTGACATGAAGGCAAAGATCCATCATTGCCTCGGTCTCCCTCACTCAGACCTGTACTCAGCGACGCTGTGGGAGCTCACGGCTGGACTGGACTGTGACTGTGGTAGCAGAACATTGCAACGAAGGCAGAAAGTCTAAAGTGTACGAGGACCCACTGCATGTTTAATGGTGCCAGAGGAGAAGAGACGGAGCACATTGACCATGCAGATGGTGAGTTTGGCATGCAGGCATTCATTATTCATCCAAGCCTCCATCCTGCTGGGTGAGAAACTTGTGTGCCAATCCTTACGGAGAGGCGTTTAACTAAACAAACAGCAAACTGAGTTTTATGAGACCCTCAATAGCTGGATATAGGTGGGCACAGAAATAACTACAGTTATGTAAGAGTGGGTAAGAGGCGACCTTCTATCAGAAAAGCTTATAATGTGCCTTGTATGTTTTTTCTTGTCAGCAAAGAAGCACACAACTCTCTTACACTTTGTCTTTCAGTCTCAACATTTTTCCTGCTCCACTTCAAAATTAGACCTCAAAATGTCACTTTACTGTAAAATGGTTGTGGGCTGGGGGAACATGTGGGGCACTCGTGCATCTGGGTGTCCATCGTCTTATCAGCACTCGACCAAAAACACTCTGTCAATAACCCCAAATAATTCACGGTAAATTTCAGCAGGAAAGCAGGCGAGACTGAAAAAGTCTGGCTTGTTAATCAGCTTTCATGAGATGAATTGTAAACTCTTTTGACAGGGGAACCATCTGTGAAATTTCAAAACAACAGCGTGAAGGTCCCCCTGCCAGCTACACAAGTTGCCGTAGTGACATAGTTTCCGTGTTGTACTCCAGCCTGTAGTCCCCATCTGTCTGCAGACCTGCACACCACGTCTGCTCTGGCGCGGCCACCTACACATAGAGGGTTTGGAAGCATATGCACTCTCATCAACACCCAAAACTGCTTTATGCAGTGTTCCAGCTAATGCGGTGTAACTAGAGGTCACAGATGTTAATTAAGCACTACACTAAAATTTCTTCCTCAGGGAAGGGTGCAGGGTTCTGGCTCTAACTGCTACCGACACCTTGTTAATGTCACCCAGTGTGTACTCTGGCAGGGACAAATGAGACTATAAACACTAAATTCTCTGGCGTGTTGTCCATATCTGTTAGAGCTTATTTATTGTTTGTTCTCAGGTGAGTGTTTGCATGCTTTTGTGCCGGGGCTGATTCCTCACCTCATGAGTCTGCAGTAGGCATAAATCCTCTGGAGCAGTGTGTGTATGACACATTAATACATGCACACGCACACACACGCACACACACGCATGGACATTTGCTTTGCTACACCCTCCTTGCTTCTCTGATCATCTTTCTATATTCATTCCTTATAATCTGCAACGAGTCTCTTTGTCGTATGTGAACAATGCTTAAAATAATTGAGAAATATAAATCATCAGGAGAACAAGACTTAATAAATGATGCAGCCTAAAAAGATGACTTGGGAAAAGACTGTGTTATAAGCGTATGAAGTCATGCTAGCAGGTCTGCAGGTTGACACTTCTGCTCCAGTGTCTCAGGGTGAGGAGAGATAAGTGTCAAACACGAAATAGACAGTCTCATTTTTTGGAAGTAATTTGGGAGTGCTTTAATAAGGCCCAGTGCTTTAATGAGAAGAACAGTTGTTGGCCAGATTCATGGATAGAGAAGTTGGCTAAGTAAGACTGTTCAACTAATTGTTGATTTGACTTCTCATTTAAAATCAAAAGTAAAATTGATGTTTCAGATGGATTAAGGAACTTTCTCCCAGTCTACAGTCAATTCTAAATCAATTAGAGGCTTTTCATTTGAGACCGTGGTTTTCAAGTGCTTTTCTATCAGCTTGCCAAACCCAGGCCTGCAGTGCTATGTGAATACCCTTCATGAAGGGGAAAGAGGTCTGCTCTACTGGAAATAAAGAAGTAAAATGTTGGGGGGAAATAGGTGTCTATTTTTATGCATTTTGTGAAAATCATTTCTGGAAAGTCTTACATTGAAAGACTTACTCACTTGAAACATTGTCAGTTCTGATTATAATTATAATTATAGATATGATGTGCTATATTCTGTGCACAGCTTGAGAGACATTGATAGCTGACGTGTTTAAGATGTTCCTCATATGGTCTTTCTTTCTGTTTCTATCTCACTCTCTCTCACACACATATATACTCACTCTCTCTCACACACATACACATATATACTCACTCTCTCTCTCACACACATATATACTCACTCACTCATATTTTCATGCTTTCTTTCTGTCATTGCCTCCATCTTTTATTTTCTGTTACAGATACATATTAAATCTCGTCAGCTGTATTGTTTTGTTAATTGATGCTATAACTCAAGGCAGCAGATGAGAGCTGAGGACATGTTCAATTTAATGTTCCGTACTGGTTTGTGTGACAAACCTCTTGGTAAGGATTATAATGATAGTGAGCAAAATTTAGGAGAACAAAGACAGTATTTAAGAAGGGGATTAAAAAAGATGCACTGCTCGGCTTGTTGGCTCACTATAAGATTATCTGTTTATTTATTTATTGGTTGGGTTGGTGAAATTGGAACAACTGGGGCCATATTAACTAACAGAAGTCTGTGATTATATCTAGGTGCAGTGGAGAGTGATCTTTGAGAGTACATGCTGATCATTTGTAATTTGGTAATATATGCCACAAAAAAATCTATGGGTTTATATTAAAATATATTAAACCGTGCAACATCATTATTTATTCATAGTTATATTGCTGACTCAATTTGATGACTTATTTAATTAAACATAAAGCAAGGTTACTAGCACTGGTGTGCTCATTTTAATACCACTTGATGCTTTTACAATGCAGAGACTAATTGGTAATTTAATACTCTTAAAACACAGCTGTATGAAACGGGGGGTTGTAATGATATGCAGTGCTTATAAACAAGAACTTGGTATACAAGAATACCATTTAACACTTTGAATCTTTGGAATTATTACACAGCTCATAAAAAATCAAGAAACAAGAATCAGATTAGTGGCCTGTGCTGCATGAGAACTCAGATCTTTCTGATTGTTGCGTCTAGAGTTTCCAGCCTGCCCTGGGGAACTACAGTCCCCACAATCCCCAGGCCCATTCCCTATCCTCAGCCTATTACTTATCACCTGTATCTCATCTCGTGTAATGTCTTTGCTATTTAATCCTCTGCAATTTATTAGGCACTGGACAGTTTTGTCTCACTCAGCAGTGTTGTGTTTCTAAGCTGTCTCTGTCTCCTTACCTTTTGACATTTTCAGGTTCTTGACCTTTTGCCCGTCCTTGGTTTTACTGCTCTTTGTCTCACCCCTGCCTGCTTCGGTTTAGAGTCTTCCTGCTATTCCTGGGCTTGAACCTGGACTGCTCTCAACTGTTTTTGGATCGCCTTGTTTGCTCTTCATTAAAGCTATTTGGGTTTTAACTACATGCAACTCTGCTGTTGTTCATCACACTCGACAAGAATACTCCAGCACTGCAGCCAATGCTAATACATTTACCTTAATCATAATACATTAACTAAAGTGAATATTGATTATGATGGCCACCAAGCAGGGGGTGTTTACTGTGACTGATGATCATTGAGTCAGAAGGAGCTGCATGTCTTATGCAGCTGTACACTTGGAAATTGTTTATGTTTTGTTACATATATGCATTGTTTTTCTTCTTTAACTCCCTCCGTTTTTCTCCAGTCATCCTAATTCCATCCTCTTTAATCCTTCTCCTTATGTGCTGCCTAGTATGCTTATCATCTCTGTTTGTATGTTTACAGAACTTGGAAAATGCTCTTATTCAGAACAACTTACATATTTTATATGACATTATGTGTGCTTTCGGAGAATCTTGTCCATGACCTTAGTGTTGCTAGAATCACGCTACGATTCCCACAATCCTCCTGTTTGCCTTGTTCATTCCTGTATATTACTTCCAACTGTTGTTAATCCCCATGTGGAAGGCATATGTATTTAAACCCTGTTGTGTGTCTAGATATTTGTGAAGTCTTACTCAGTGTTCTGGTAGTGTGTTCCAAGCCATCATTATTTCCTGCCTGTTTTCTAGATTTTGATTTTGACTTCATCATCTAGTTTATTGTTTGCTGTTTTGACTGCCAGGTTCTCTGCTTTTTCTGTTTATACCTATGCCTTTTATCCTTACACTGTTTTTTATTACCCTTTGAATTGTCTGACTCACATTGTACTAAACCCCTGGTTTCACAAAACCTGTGTTTGACACCGCTCCTGTGAGCTAAATGAGCTTTTTTCATATGTGCCTCTAGCAAAATAAAGTGTTAACAACACCATATTATCAGCAATCACCATCAAGGCGAAAACATTTTTGTATCATTAGAAGCATATTTGTAGGTGTAGACTTTAAGAGCCAAAAACATCACTTGCATGTTTTTAAAGGTAGGAATAGGACTAGGTACAAACAGTATATTGTTACTACAATATGAAATAATAATAGTCCAAATAGTATGGAAATAGTATAAAAGTCCTAATATTAGCTGATATATTACTCTATTACCCCCATCACCAACACTACCCTCACCTAACCACTCTATCACCCCCCACCACCAACACCACCCTCACCCAACCACTCTATCACCCCTACCACCATCAACACCACCCTCACCCAACCACTCTATCACCCCCACCACCACCAACAATACCCTCACCTAACCACTCTATCACCCCTACCACCATCAACACCACCCTCACCCAACCACTCTATCACCCCCACCACCAACACCACCCTCACCCAACCACTCTATCACCCCCACCACCACCAACAATACCCTCACCTAACCACTCTTATCACCCCCACCACCAACAATACCCTCACCCAACCACTCTATCACCCCCACCACCAACACCACCCTCACCCAACCACTCTATCACCCCCACCACCATCAACACCACCCTCACCCAACCACTCTATCACCCCCACCACCACCAACACCCTCACCCAACCACTCTATCACCCCCACCACCAACACCACCCTCACCCAACCACTCTATCACCCCCACCACCACCAACACCACCCTCACCCAACCACTCTATCACCCCCACCACCAACACCACCCTCACCCAACCACTCTATCACCCCCATCACCAACACCACCCTCACCTAACCACTCTATCACCCCCACCACCAACACCACCCTCACCCAACCACTCTATCACCCCCACCACCACCAACAATACCCTCACCTAACCACTCTTATCACCCCCACCACCAACAATACCCTCACCTAACCACTCTATCACCCCCACCACCATCAACACCACCCTCACCCAACCACTCCATCACCCCTACCATCAACACCACCCTCACCCAACCACTCTATTACCCCTACCATCAACACCACCCTCACCCAACCACTCTATCACCCCCACCACCACCAACAATACCCTCACCTAACCACTCTTATCACCCCCACCACCAACACCACCCTCACCTAACCACTCTTATCACCCCCACCACCAACACCACCCTCACCCAACCACTCTATCACCCCCACCACCAACACCACCCTCACCCAACCACTCTATCACCCCCATCACCAACACCACCCTCACCTAACCACTCTATCCTGATGAGCGAGCTTTTTCTTTACATTTCCTATCTTGAATCACACTGCTGACTCAGAGGATGCTAAACTGCATTTCACTGTTTTAACACTGTTTGTAACAAGGTTTTCTCTGTACGATAAAGAGCTATTCTATTCTATTCTGTTCATTCAGAACTCTGTATTAGCAAAGCGGAGTTGAATACCCAGGCCTTAATTTTACCAAATGGAGTCTGTACCATTTAGAACTGAGACAAATACAATATTAAGCTATTTGAAAATCATCTTATGAAAATTAAATACAAGTACTTTTTAGTGTTTAACCAGTTAAAATAAATGCATACTGTCACGGTGAAGCGGCCCCCTACCGGCCGCCTCCGTCCACAGCGGCTGTTGTTGTTGTTGTTTAGTGACGTCATGTGCGTCCCTCAGGTGGGCGGAGCCCGTGATCCGTCTCACCTGAGGGTCGTTTGTTTGCCTATATATGTCTTGTCTTTGTACCAGTTGACCGCTGGTCATTATATCCTTAATTTGGATCTTTTGCACGGGTTTTGGTTTGCACACTTTCTATTAAACCATCCTCTTTCCCTGAGACTTGGCGTGATCGCTTCCTTTTCAGTTGCTCACACCGCCCGTCACACATACACTAATTCTGTGTCCAATTATTAATGGCACTTATAAATTAAAATATTAATGTCTGTAACAAAATTATCCAGTGACTAATTGCAAATAAATTTCAGTGGATTAGATCATCTGAACACTACTGACTCATATGATGTAAACAACAATAACTACTATATTTTATATAGGAACAGAATATTAATGCACTGGATCATCCATTTGTTCAGTAACTGATGAATTCAGTTGAAAGTTGGTTCCAGACTGAGAATTGCCATGAATGTTTTGGAGAGATTTCTGAAGAAATACTGAGGTGGGTTCAAGGATATATTTAGTGTACTAATGTGTGGATGAAAGAAGAGTGTGGCCTAGCCCCGCCCCCTCCCCCGTCCTCTTTGTCTTACAGTGATTAAAGACCTGTCTGCTTGTGAGCTCTTCTTAACGCACTGGAATTGGGTTGAATGAATAATTCTGAGGTTTTGAAGTGGTAATGAACCAATACCTTCTGCTTTTAACCTTTGTTTCACTTTTAATTAGAAAAATTCAAAACTGGTTTGTGAAAAGTTACATAACCTATGATGATCTAGCTATGATAATATGATTTTGTTTGTTTGTTTTTTGTTTGAGGAGAGGTTGAAAAGGCTATTTCTGCTTTATTCTTTTTCTTTTTACTGAGCACACAATTTTAACTTGCCATAAACAATTAGATATCCATCTGCAGCAGCATGAGATCAGCAGCAGATATAATGATGAAAGACACAGCACTAAATGACAAGCTCCATGATGGTAGAAATAAGTAATTATGGATTCTAGGCTCTCTCATCTTCTGAGTAATTGTGTGCAATATCATGATCTTCAACAGGAAATGCAACTGAAAATGTAAACCACCATGTTGATGTGTGATAGCAAAAAATATTTTGTGCATTTGATAAAATAAGAGATTTAATTATATGTATGTAGTGTTAATCTTGGGAAATTTCTTTAACACAAAAGAGAACAAATGTACAGCAGGAGAATAGAGAATAGAGTCTCTATGAAGTGCTATTAAGTATGAGTATGAAGTCAAGTGATGAGGGCAGTGAGATTCATGTCATGCCTGGGTTTTAGACATTGTACACAAAATTTGAATATCAGGCCCCCTCATTGTGTGCAAATAAATACTTTTCACAGCAACAGTATCTTTCATCACACTAGAGACCTACTTCTTCACACCCGCCCACCCCAGCAGCAGTGACCTGCTCCTTCACACCCGCCCACCCCAGCAGAGTGACCTGCTCCTTTACACCCGCCCACCCCAGCAGAGTGACCTGCTCCTTCACACCCACCCACTCCAGCAGCAGGGCTACATCACAGGACTTCCTATAGTTGGCATCAGGCCCCACTTCTTCACAGTACACAGCAGACAAAAAAATCAAACCAAACAAGCAACAACAAAAATCCAAGCCCGTCCTTTGATGTTCACAGTTAATGAGTGTGTTTTTTTTTAGCATGCATGCTGGCACCTTGTTTGTTGTCATCTCCAGTCTCGTTGGCACCACTTTTCTGCTGCCCAGCTGGAACCCGGGGTGCTCTCTGCCCTCAGAATTATTCACAGCAGCTCTGCTGATAAGTGCAACACCTCTGCGGTTCACTCATGAAAGCCTCCCATCTACCACTGACGTCACTATGCCCACATTGTCATCAACAGAGATAGCCATCTATTAATTTCTTTGGCAGTGCATGAAATACAGTTGTGATCAAATTTATTCAACCCCCAATGCTGCGAAGGGTTTTATGGAATTCAGTGCACATTTGTAATTGTGTTCATAATGAAATCTTACAAGGACTTGTTAAAGAACTAAATGCAACTAAGATAGCATCAATTTTTTTTGTCATAAAGTATTAAATGACCTTTTTGTGATTTCTTCATTGACACAATTATTCAACCCCTTTACGACTACCACTCCTAAGAACAGAGGTTCATTCCAGTGTTTTCCATCAGGTATTGAAAACATCTGTGGATGTCAACGAGCAGCAATCAAGCATGATAAGCACCAATTAGGCAGATTTAAAAGGACTGTGATACTCAGCTCCTTCTAGACATCTACTGGTGTGTTTCCAAGCATGGTGAAGGCAAGAGAATGGTCCCAGAAGACAAGAGAAGAGGTTATTGCTCTTCACAAGAATGGCAATGGATATAAAAAGATTGCGAAGTTGTTAAATATTCCAAGAGACACTATCGGAAGTATCATTCGCAAGTTCAAGTTAAAGGGCACAGTGGAAACGTTACCTGGTCGTGGCAGAAAGAAGATCCTGACCGCGACTGCTGTGCGCTACCTGAAGCGTAATGTGGAGAAAAATCCCCGCGTGACTGCTAAGGAACTGAAAAAAGACCTGTCAGATGTGGGCACTGAAGTTTCAGCTCAGACAATAAGGCGCGCACTGCATAACGAAGACCTCCATGCCAGAACGCCCAGACGCACCCCTTTGCTGACTCCAAAGAACAAGAAAAGTCGACTGCAGTATGCCAAAAGTCATGTGGACAAGCCACAAAGGTTTTGGAACAGTGTACTGTGGTCAGATGAAACTAAATTAGAACTGTTTGGGACAATGGACCAGCGCTATGTTTGGAGAAGGAAGAACCAGGCTTATGAACAAAAGAACACCTTGCCTACTGTGAAGCATGGCGGGGGGTCAATTATGCTTTGGGGCTGTTTTGCTTCTAATGGTACAGGAAAGCTTCAACGTGTGCAGGGTACCATGAATTCCCTTCAGTACCAGGAGATCTTGGAGGAAAATGTGATGGAGTCAGTCACAAACCTGCGGCTTGGGAGACGTTGGACCTTCCAACAGGACAATGATCCGAAGCACACATCCAAGTCCACTAGAGCATGGTTGAACATGAAAGGCTGGAACATTCTAGAGTGGCCATCGCAATCACCAGACTTAAATCCAATTGAGAACCTCTGGTGGGACCTAAAGAAGGCAGTTGCAGTGCGCAAGCCTAAGAATGTGACTGAACTGGAGGCTTTTGCCCATGAAGAATGGGCTAAGATACCCATAGGTCGCTGCAAGACACTTGTGTCAAGCTATGCTTCACGCTTGAAAGCTGTCATAACTGGAAAAGGATGTTGTACTAAGTACTAAAAAATAATGTCACTAGGGGGTTGAATAAAACTGATAATGATGTGAGCACAGTAAAGACATTTGTGGTTATTCCATCATAAATATTATGTTATGTTTGTCTAATTTATAAGTGCCTCTTTGATATAATTGCAAATAAGATGACTGAAATGATCAAAATCAATGTCAAACTGGCCAAAACACTTTATTTCAGTGGGGGTTGAATAAATTTGATCACAACTGTATGTCATTTCCAGCCACTCCTCGGGTCTTGTGACACATCCTCTTCACTGGTTCTAAATGAGAGACTGCGTATGTCTTGATTTAATTATTAAATCCTGCCTAGTTTACCAGCTAGTAAGTCTTGCAAATGGTATAAATGATAATCCTTTTCCTCCTCTGCATAATAAGAAGTGTGTTACCATTGTAGTTCCTTATGCACCTACTTTTGTATCTGAAAAGATTTCAAAAATTGCATTCTAATTTGCATTCTGTAATTTTACCTAAAACTGAGATCTGGAAATCATATCTTTCCCTAACATGGCATCACATGCACAGAGCATGACCTGCTCATCATTAATACAATCACTTAACTTTCAATTTCAAAGAAAAGGTCACAGATAGGTAGGTAGTCTGTGTAGGTGATGTACAGAGATGTCTGTGTAGGTAGTACAGAGACAGACACAATGCTAGATTGACTAAGGCTGTATGATGTGCAGAATTGAACTTCATGAATTACCAGCACATTATTCCCAAAAACCAGTTTCAGATCTATTATACTCTAACAAAGCAAAAGATCTTCCAGTTATCTTGGGACTTCCAAACTAAATCAAGATGGTATCTCTCAGAAACTGGCAGAAGCTCTAGACAGGGCCGAAAACTGTAAATCCGAAAACTAGGGTTATAAATCTGAAACAGACTGAGCAGTCGAATATGAAGTTAATTCCACAGTTGTTCTTCACTCCACCAGATGCTAGAATCAAGACTGATTTGAAAGCATGACGTTGAAATACAGGCCCTCCAAAATGACAAATGCTGCAAATTCATACACAGAATTCATACTCACACAGCAGGACAAAAAAGTATGCAAAGCTGTACTGGATTTACTTGTTGCTGGGAAATGCAGAGAAAAACACTGACAGTAATGATATAACGTACCATTATAGTGCTCTAAGCCTCTAATATATCACTCACTGTTTGAAAGTGATATAACACTTTAGGAGCATTTCAAATCTATAAATCAGTGAAGTTTTAAAGATTTGAAACTATCTTCAGAATAGACTGGGTACCAATTAACTTGTATTTTGGAAAGACTCCAACTCTGAATGAAACTACAATCACCATCAGTCAAGTTACACAAGGAAAAGTTTTTTTTGAATTAATGTAATTCCACAAAGATCTTTAAAATTGTTTGACCAAATGGTTCATGCTGCTGTTCAATGTGATGCCAAGAGGCTGTCCATCAGGAGCTTGAAGATGTGTAGGGGTTCTTCTGCACTAATTGTCATTTGACTGATTGTAACATATATGTACATATTCTGTCAATTTCAGGCAAGATATTTGGAAGATCTACTGTCAAAGTCAGTGTTGATTTAAGAAACAACAAGAGACACTCAATATGATAATTACTGCTCAAAAAATACAGGGAAACTGTCAAGAAAATCACTATGATCTCTTTTTGGCTTTTATTTACCTTTACAAGGCATTCAACACAGTCAGAAAGGCCAGAAAAGCCTTTAAGTATCATGGTGAAGCTTGAATCTCCCCTCCAGTTTGATCAAGGTGCGTTAGCACTGTTGTGGAATCCTCCAGGTGGTGTCCTCCAAGAGACAGACTTGAACAGAGCTGTGAACTGACCCCAGACGTCTTCACCTCGACTTTCACCTTTGGGCTTCATGATGAATTATACAGAAGCTGTGCTGGTATCAGTTTCCAGTAATTGATGGACAGTCTTTAGCTTGAGACAGTTTCAGGCACGGACGTAATTTTTTATTACAAAATTACGTCCATGGTTTCAGGCCAAGACTACGGTGGAAGGAGTGATTTCCCATGTTAACTCACATAACTTGTAATCAAATGAATGGACACACTGCGTGATTGTGTGTGTAATTGTGCATATATGTATAATTATGTTGTGGTAATTGAGGCAGGCATGCTGCCAATCACTGTAGGTGTTCTTGGGTGTGTATTACCATAACCTGTTTGTACCCATATGAAGAGTGTGCTTCTGCAGCCAGACTTCATCCAACACACTTGGCCCGTGCAGTTTTATTGGAAAGAGGAATTGAATCAAATTACATAATAATGGGGTAATTTGTCCCTCTGTCACAATTTCAGATGCAAGAAAACAAAAAATCCATTAGACCCTAATTCTCAGGAGTTCTGCAACTTTGAAGATTGTAGGAGGGGAGGTAAGAGTGCTACATCAAAGCATGGCTCCGAGTACAAGCTTAGCACAGGAACAGATCTTGACTAAATACAATCTTTGTAAAATGAAAATTAGTCTCCAAGCATGATTTCTATGGACACCCTGACATCTACAAGAACAGTGCAATTATATCTGTGTGTATAAGGGAGTATACGGTCAAGAGTTACCTTGATGGGAACAGCTGTATATATTATTAAAGTAGGGGAGTTAAGTATGAGTGTGTCAGCTAATTATCAACAGGGCCACAGAGTGGTGAGTGGGGATCTCTTCTCTTCATCATTAGACCTGGTATGTGGTGTTCTACGGGTTTTAGGACCCTGGGGATATTTGGGGTAGTGTGTCAGGCTGCATTTGGCAGCAGCTGTAGAAGACTCTCTACAGCTTTACCCCATCATCAGTGGTTTTTATAACTCTGCTCAGTGCAAGTCTGAGTTTCTTATGGAGTATTGGACTATCAGAGGGCATTTGCCCCAGTGCTTTCCTGACATCTTTCAGTGATGAGCACTCAGAAACTGCTCACTGTACACAGATCTAATTTCAACTAATTTTTTTTTTTTATCTAACTTGATCCTATGAAAACTGAAAATTTAACCTATTATCAAACCCTTCTGTTTGGGGTCAGACTTGAAATGCATTGAAAATAAAGCACATCTAATTTAAACTTTCAACCTTCATGTGGACAGGCAGCTGACGTTGCAATCTGAAAAGATCTAATCTGTTTTTATTGGTGGAGCTCTTTTCAGACAATATACCAATCTGCAGCTGTCTCCTGCCATGCTCAGAAGCAGTGCCAAGCACGGCCACCTATCTCAATATCTATATTTCTAAAGCAAGCATGGGGAATTTTATTCTCCTGGCGTGCATCTTGAAGTTCACTAGTTCAATTGCCATCACAGAGGTGAAATTGCATTCTTGTTCCCTTGTGCAAATCATTCCATCAGGTTATTGCTGTCAAGAGCTATGGCGTGATGACATTAAGAGAGAAAGGAACAGGGAGAATTATTTGTTTCTAATCCCTGCCACCGTCGCCCCTGATCCTTCCGGCTTGTAGGCACTGCTCTTGGCATTTCAGCAGCAGAGATGGGATCGCCCAGGGCCTGTCAGTCAGGAAGCCTTTGCTGTCCCAACATTTACTCCCCGTCTCCTCCGGCAGACACAGTCATCATCTACTCCTCCTGAATAGATGAGACACACTATGATTCAGCTTTTGAGTGGATCTAAAATTTGAGTGGAGCAAAACTTGCAGACACTCATTATAGCCTCTTTGGTTATTTATAGGCTCGGTTTTAGCTTATGGAGTTTGATTTAACTGTGGACTTCATTCATTAGATGTACCTTGTAAAGTGTACAACCACTCACCACCTGTTTTATTACAAATATCTTGTATAATGCGTGGCCATGCACAGACTGCGTTAGTCATCATCTAAATCAGGGGTACCTGACTTCAATTTAGGGTGATCTAATTCTGGTTCTATTCAGGATTATCAAACTCCAGGTTTGGGAAAATCTCCAATCTGGGTTTTAGACACAAAATTCTGGAAAACACTTCAGCAAAAATTAGGCATGTGTTTAATAGTTCTAGAAACAAGAGAGGGAATAATAGCCTGGTGATGGCACAGCCCCCTCACACACATGAGGCACAGACGGCCTATTCACTGCCCATTCAGCAATTACCTGGAGTGCAGGCATCTGTCTCTGTGCAGCAGTTGTGCAGGGCTCTGTGTATTGGAGAAGAGCATCTCTGACATGTGGCGATTAAGGTTCACTCCTCATCACAGTCACTCAAGGAAAGAATTATTGTGTAATTATCATTCATCATAAGTGGCGTTCAGAAGGAGGCAAATAAAAGAGGAGCTTGAATCCACGTGATGGTTGTGCAGGGGGAACTGGATCTCTGCTGGGTCCTGAAAGGCTCCCGTAGCAGATGCCTGCTCCGACAAACATGCATTAAGTCAGCACTTATAAAAGAGATGGGTTAATAGATGGGAGGGGGAAGCACAAGACATTCCATTAAACGGTAAATATTTACCAGCGTTCTGGTGTGTGAAGCCTCTGTGTCGCACCCCAGGGACGGAGCCTCATGGTTCCTCTTGCAGAATCCGACAAGATGTGAGCATGTGTGTGTGTGTGTGTGTGTGTGTGTGTGGTACACGGGGAAAGAGGCTTATCTGACATCACACACTTAACAAGTTTCAGTGTGAGATTTCAAAGGAAAGATCACAATATCTGGAGGCTAGTGATACGGGTGTCAAATTTTATAGCATTTTCATGCTTTTGAACAATATAGGGAAAAGATGTATTACAGAAGAACTTGATTTACAGTATTATACAGTACTGTCATTAGTACTGTCATTACAAAATTATCTTCAAAACTGCAGCTATTCACAAGAAAAATTATAACTAGAAATGAAGACTGGGACTTGTATGGTGCTATTGGGGAGAAAGATTATCATATTATTTAAAATTAATTGTCTTACTTTGTATTGCTTTAGCTGTACAATGTAGTCTATGTTTATTGGACAGTGACACAGTTTGGCAATTTTTACCCTTTGCTATGCTATGGAGGCAAAGTGAGTCATCATTAATCTAAAGGTATGTAAAGATTTACCATTACTAAGCTTACCAGTATGTTGCTGTTTGTAAATATACCAACCAGTTGATTTTGACTTTTTGATTTTGAATGGCAAATGATTTTGACTTCACTGTATGTCACCTAGACCTAATGGCTACAATTAGGGTTACACTATTACCTGATTTATGGCCACAGATTTTTTTTTATCTCCTCATACTGTCTTAGTTTTACTCCATATGCAGTATGTAATTTGGTAACCCAGATAATCAGGGTTCTTATGATAATATCTCTATTATTGCATTACTTCACATTGCCTACTAAATTGAAATTCTACTTACACCACGCATGTATTAAAGAGTGAATCAGATGCCATAGTTATGCAGGTATTTGCGGGAGCAACAATTTCCCCCAAGTGGAGCTTGGGGTCTTCATTCATTTTGATGGTGTTTATGACAGCTGGGGTTGGTGGTTTGGAAGTGAAATAGAGTGTAGTGAATGAAGGGAGGGAGGGCATACTAAGTGCCATTTACTGCTTAATCAATCAGAGCTTAAGGTGTCATCAGGCAGCAGGGGGATGTGCATACAAGAGACCTGGAGAGGAGGAGCCAACTAACAGCACTGAGATGCTGAAATGCAGTCAGCACAAGAGGGCACACGTGTGCAAACGTGAATCTGAGGTGGCACTGTGTAGTCTGTATTATTTATGGCAGGTCTTCTATACTAATAAAAGATTTATATATATGTTTAGTTCATCCATGCTCCAGAGTGGCTAGCCTTCCATTAAAACCATATAGCATTCCAGATTTAGACAGAAGTGACAAAAAAGTAAGTAAGCTTATAGATCTTGACTAGTTTACTAATACACTTTTGTCCTTCATCTTTGCTGAAACCTTTGTTTATTTATCCGCCATGACATGATTCATTTTTCACTCTCAGGAGGAAGAGAATGTGTCTTCTGTGTTCAGATTCTGTAAAAGGTCAGTGCCGCATTTCTCTGGAGATTCTACCCAATAATTCCTGCTCTCCCTGGAGAAAAGTGACCTTTTTCCTTGATACGACCAAAGTGAGAATAGATTTTCTCTCGCATCCATGTGGTGGGCTCATAAATCTTGCTCATGTCATCAGGAGAAGGCAAAGTTGCAATGCGGAGGTGAAGCCTGAGACCTAACCTTCTGTTCCTTATCCATACTTCCTCTTGTTTAGTTATACAATCAAAACCTGGCTTAAGTGACACATTTACTAAATGTGCCTCGTGTGGTTTATCAGAGGCAAGGCAGGCTTTGCAATTAAATCAAGTTTTATTTTTTAATCAGGACATACATCTTATATGCCATCACTGCTGTCATTTGCCCTTGGTTTAAAGATTACACAGAATATATTTGTCACGTTGAGGACCCCGTTTGGGCGTGTGTTCACGTAGTCCGCGTGTCATTGTCTGCGTCTGTGGATATTCGTGGTGGTGGTTACGTCTAGTGATTATCCGTCTCACCTGTGCCTCGTCTCGTCATCACGTGGGGCTAATGTGGTTTGTCTACTTAATGTGCGTTCGCGCAGTGTCCTGTGCTCGTCGTTGTCTAAGTCTGCACGTTGTGTGATTAAACTGTGTTGCCCGTGCGCTATCGCGCAACCGTTATCTGTTATTAAAAGTGACGTTTTGCCACGAAAGCAAGGATTCCCGTGTCTCGTCCTTCGCCCTGCCCGCACGTCACAATATATATATATATATATATATCTTACATACAATTTATTTTTTAATGGAAATTTTAGTAACATTTATAAGCCATTATAAATGTATATTATAAAAAAATTGTAAGCCATTATAAATGTGATTATAACTGTTTGTATCATTATAATCATATTTGTAATGCCGTATAAATGCAGGCTTCATAGAAAGTGTTACCGGAATTTCTACACAACACAAGACTCTGTTTTACTGTTTTACACTGCCTACGTACCATCTTTAATCTTCTACTCTGGTCTGAATGTTAGACTTTAGGTCAGTGCTGTGGGTGTGGTAGAATCATTTATGTTCAGCTACTTTTGTCTGAACTGTAGAAGAGTTACAGTAGGGATCAATAGGAGCTGTAAATTGTCTGCCACTCATGATGGCTATTGATTTAGCGTTCAGAGTCTGTGCTACATCTTCCCAGGTACCGGCAAAGACCTGCTCCCTCATATCTGCCCGTGATGTGAGATGAACTTTGTAGTTTATTTCTCTCTCTGTGTGTTTCTCACACTCATACACTCACAGATTGGTTTTTCCCATATGGTGGTCCAGGTGCTAAATCTCATTGGAGATATCTGCCCAACAGGCTTTGCTTGAATATGGTGATTTGCTGTTGGTTTGCAGGAATATTTACTGAGACACAATGAGAATCTCATACCACCTCAAATCCCTAAAAAATAAATAAATAAACAACAACAAAAATACTGAATTGTCTAATATCTTAGCATATAATTAAGTTAGCCTATTGTCCATTTTCTCCAGTATTTGTTAGGAATCATTACCACACGCGTAATACCATCCATATAAAATAAAAAGCACATATAACTAGCCAGCTAAATTTGGTCTGCCTACAACAGGACTTACTTAGCCCTTAGAGCTATCAAAAATGACCTTCCCCTGCAGAGTCCTCAAAGGCATCTTATCATGAAGGTAATTATTATGTCCAATAGGGTGCTCGGTAAAACTTGCATTGGCTCTTGTTTAAATATATTTTTCAGCTTTCTGGGTTAAGCCTATCAGTGGACTAGCTTTCTCATTCCCTTAGTATGTCCAGGCTTACACATGTATGTCATTTATAACAAATCAGTGAGTTCAGTGTAACAAAAACCACTCTCTCCTACCACAAACCTCTGATGAATTAGAGGTGCTCATTTGAACTGAAGTGATCTCTCTTCAAGCTCCCATTCTTTGCCGTTGCCCGAAATGAATGAGGTTGAGAAGGGATTCTATCAAAGCCGATAGATTTTTGTTGTGTTCCATCCTGTGTGTATGTGTGGGAGAAAGAGTACGCTTTAAAAAAGAGAAGAGAAAATGCTTTAACCAACTCTGATGTAACAAAAACAACGTTGTGTGGAGATAATGAGTGGTGGGAGAGAATCAGCCAGAGACTTGGGTACTCTAAGCCCCATAAGCCCTGTGGTCTCGGGAGTGCAGCACACTCCATCGCCTGAAAGTCTCACCTTCTGTACATTTTTAGCTCTTCTTATGACCTTTGCTGCAGTGCCACTGGCGGAGAGCAGTAATGGACGATCACTCGCCCCTCTCCCTGTCTGCCATTAGCTCATTTACTACACCACCGAATGTCTCCTTGTCTTTACTATCGCATGACAGAAAACTTTGAGAGAACATAACTTTTAATGTACAATGCTATTTGTGGGATGCTTAATTCAGTGCTAGCAGTGGCAAAACTGAACAATGTCCATAAGGCTTGAAGTTTGAATGAGACTATCAGTGCTGGGCTGGATAACATTTAGGCTATGTTGAAACACTAAAACCAGCAAGAAAATTAACTGGTGACGAAAGGGCTTGGAATACTGCAAGGTGTTAAAGCTGTTGAAGTAATGCAAATCTTACTTAAGTAAATCTTAAATTGTATGTCTGCCTATGGTTAATTGTGCTTCTTGGCAAACGTCTAACTTGCAAGACACTAGGTAATGATATTGACTCCTGTAGTTTAGTAGTAGTCTGACTCAATGGTGTCTTGAATTGTGGCCTATCTGTACTATTACCTAGGATGAATTCTGTGATCAGATGCAAAGCACTGTTGTAAGTCGCTCTGGATAAGAGCATCTGCTAAAAAGCCGTAAATGTAAATGTAAATGTTAAGCAAGATGCTAACATGGGTTTCTGACAGGCTCCCTCTTTCTTAGGGATCCCAGTACCCTGATAAACACCATCATGCGGTTTCTTACTACTTTAACAGGAACCGTTTGGCAGTTCGTCAGCTCCGGTGCACGTCCATAAAGAGCAGCGTGTTGTCCTGGCCCGACGATGTCCAGGCACGCTCTGCCCCCCGCGTGAGTCATGGATGAGGGGAGGAAGCACGTGGCACTGCAGGAGACCCAGGAGGCAGGCAGTGGGCTGCACGTGGAGCAGTGTGAGCTGGAAATGAAAGTGCAGGAACGTATGACGGAAAGGGACGTTTTAAGATAACCTTTTATGAACAAAAGGTGTGTGTTACGTAACTTGTTTTCCATATTTGTCGACCTGCGCATTGTTTTTTCCAGCCTGTCTTGTTTTATTGGGAAAAAAAGCAAGACGTTAAGTAATATTAAGTGGAATCTTATATAACACTCACAGCTTTTTTAACTTGTAGGGACACGTACATTTAACTTAAAAATGTACTAGGCAGAATGTCCATGTGGAGGGTGAGCACTGGATGGGGAGGAGGAAGGAGATCTCCTGTCCTCTCCTGTTCCACTATTTAGTATAACATTCACATTTGGCTTCATAAAAATTAAAGACATGGCATCAATATTTTGTGATTCTCTAAAGGAAATGTCAGGTTGGAACTGCTTATACATTAGGATCATCCCTAGTGGCTGCAGAAGGAGAAGATGACAGAGAAGTTTCAGAGATGACAGAGAAGCTACAAGAGGAAATTTACTAGTGGAAGGAGGTTTCTGTTTTTTTCAGAGCTAAAGGCGAGCTTGCATATGGTTTAATATTATCTAGTAATAGGGTTGCCCACTCCCACACTTTAAAGCTTTGCCTTGATACCCAAAGATCTCTCACACAATGGGGTATAAACACCCCATTGAAACTATGCTTGATTCAATGTTCACTTTCTTGTACAGCATTGAGTAGAATATATTCTTTTTACATTTTGTTGTTTTTTAAGTTAGCTCCCATCAGCTTTTATTATATCAAATACATTGTCTTGTATCCAATATCTTTATATGATTTTCACAGTTAAATAATTTTTATTCAGACAGGTACTTCTCATTTAGGCCTGTAAAGGTAGACAAACTAATAACCGGTGAAAAACTGTTAGGCCAACATATTTCCTAATATTTATTAAATTACATGAAAAGTAAAAAGAAATACAACTACAGTTAAAAAAAACATCAACATTATATGTAAATTAGTATCTGTCCATTTATTCAGTATGTAACACGACCCCTTCTTTTGAATCTGGAGTGAAAGTGTAGAGCTGGAGGAATGTAGATAGAACAGCAAACCAGAGGACTAAGCATTCTAACTCAAATGCTTTCAACAACTCTAAACGATCCACATTAGGTTACCTGCACATAAAGAACTCATACCCTTCATCTTACCTTCTGTTTCCATTTCCTTATCTGTATTACCCAGTGGAGTTTAAATTAATCCTAACATATGACATTCATTTGCAGTGGTGTTCAGGCCAGCAGCCTGTGGTAAACCCCTCAGTGTCTTTGATATCGTACTGCGGCACTAAAAAGTGAGATGTCTGTGCACTTCTGCGCCTCCAAGAGAGAAC
The DNA here is from genome assembly GCF_052324685.1 of Brachyhypopomus gauderio. Classification (NCBI taxonomy): domain Eukaryota; kingdom Metazoa; phylum Chordata; class Actinopteri; order Gymnotiformes; family Hypopomidae; genus Brachyhypopomus; species Brachyhypopomus gauderio. The sequence continues at coordinate 14,309,530 of NC_135227.1, forward strand.
GACAGTGTGATTTCAGCCCTCTCCACCCAGCGCCCAGGCTGCAGCTCTCTTCATTAGTCTGACACATCTCTCCACGTGCTGATAGCTGGTAGATTTCCCATGAGGCACCGGGGCATCAGTCCTAGCCTCTCTTTCCTGTGCTTACAAGATGAGGTGGAGAAGAAAAAAAACAGGCAGTTGAAGAGATGCACCGTCACGCCATTCTTTGAAAATGTTAATGTTGCGGAGTTGATGAGGACTTCGGTGTAGATACCGAACTTGAATCTCATTTGTCTGACTTTTGCAGTAGGAGCGCCCCATCAGAAGTACTGCAAAGTTTGAACTCGACAAACTATCCATATAGCTGTAGCACATCTGATTAGGCCCACAAAGACTTTCATAATCAGCTGATGAGCTAAATCAGCTCATTTCTTTCCCTTGTGGTTCTCTAGAGGACCATGTGCAGTGGAGGATGTTCTAATGATCTTTTATCTAAATCAGGAAGCACTGGATTGCACTTGCTATGTCTTCAGGCATACTAACTTCCTGTCTAGCAGTTCCCAGGAGGGAGAGCTCTCATTTGTAGCATCTATTCTCACGCAAGAACCTGGTCTTTTCTAATGGGGGCACAAGCACTAACACGGACGTTGCCATCTGCAGCTTGTACAGAAGGTGTGAGTGTCTATGTGCTTAATGTAGATCTGTGCTGAGCGGACAGTGGGGCTGGATCTAGCAGCTCATATGTCTAATATTTATTTTGCTTTTGCTTGGATAGTCTCCTAATGAGCTGGATTAAAAACACTGAGTGTCTCTCTTGTAAATAAATAACGGAAATAATTACAGAGGTGCATCAGTACTTGTGTTGCCACCCCACCAGCTCTTGGTATAGACATTAAACAATTTTCTAGACCTAGGATGTAAATTTGTATGCCCATAGTAGAGGACACTTGCATTCTAACACCTGATTGAATTTGTAAAGCATTTATGAAATTGCCATCAATGTATAATAATTTCTGCAGTTGATTCCTGTTGTAAATCAGTGGTGCCCAGGGCTGAGGACCTCAGCTGCCCTGTCCAACTGAATGCTTTCCCTGGTCTGGTTCAAATATTCATTTGGAATTGAAAATTGATTAAAATTCATCTTGGGTTAATGGGCAAGGGCAGTATCTAAACAACTCATAATTTAAAAGACATTTTCCAGACATGTCATGTTCCCTCTAAATGCAATACATTTTGCCCACCTTTGTGAGAAAATGGCTCACAAAGGCCAAGTGGGCTGCAAACAATGCTATCAAATAGTATTAGGTTTTGTGTTAATGATTAATCATATTAGGGAACTGATATGACAATTTCCATTTATGGAGGAGGTCTTCATGTGTGTCAGTGTGTTGGACTGGAATGTGTTCTGCACAAATCTCAATCACAAAGTCATTTATAGGCATAAACTCATCCCTAAATGCTAGGGGCATAAACATGTACATTGAGGACACTCCCATGAGACAGAGACAGGGAGTATATATGGAATCCAGTACTTTTAATAGCAAAAAACATCTCATGATGTAAACAGTCCTTCAGAACTGGCCCAAACAGGAGGCTGGCGATGTTGACAGGAGAGGCAAATCCTATTAGCACTCTTCATGCACTGCACAGCTCCAGGACTGACACACATAATCCCAAAGAAAATCAGCACTAAAAATTACTTCCTTAAATCAGCTAATCCTACCACCCATGCAGAATTCGACCTCTGTTATTGTCTCCTCCCCTCAATTTGTTCACACCTTTCCAAACACACATTTGTTCATGGGTAGTATTGATCTATCTTTGGTAAGTGTAGTACATACATTTATGAATAATATGCACCAACACTGGACTCACAGAGAGAAAAACAAATTGTTTATAGATGAAGGATTGTCCTATTTCAAGGAAAACTTCATGGGGGACCAGGAAAGCTACAAAAACCAGAAACTAGAAAACTTCAGAAACTATAGTCTGTTGAAAATGAAAATGTTTGCCAAAAAGAAAAAAAGATATTTTCCACACAGGCACAGTGGTCAGTGTATCGGTGAGTGAGTTATTACAGTTCTTACTTTCAGCTTATCTTTTATAGGTTGTGTTTGCTTTTTTTAAACCTGTTCCTTATCTCTTTTTAGAAGTTCATTACAAAGTATAAAGGTAAAAGGACTGCCAAGGCTGTGAATTAAGTAAACAGATTGTTTTATTATTATTTGCAATGCTCTTAGATAAACAAATGCATTACCGGCACATTATTTATTTTCTTATAAATTAATTTTATATTCCTAGTAGTCTTCAGAGAGTCTTTCATCTAGGCTCTAAATAAGTCAGTGAGGAGTCTGTGAGTGTGTGTGTGTGCATGAGTGCACATGGGGTCATCTCTTGAGTGGTGGCACAAACACCAGTCCCTCCTGTGCACTGGCAGTGGCCTCCATCTTCTCTCTCTGGCTGCGCCTGAGCAGTTCCAGTTCCCACTCCAGCACGGCCTTCCTGTCCCTCAACTCCCTTATCGCTGACGAAGCCTGGAGCTTTCCTGAGGCCACTGCCTGACCTGGGTCGCTGCTGTGGGGCTTGCGAGTTGTCCTGGAGGCCTGTGGCTCATTGAAGTGTGGTATGAAGCCTCCCGCTGTGGCTGTGGGGGTGTGAGCTAGAAACAGGCCTTGTAAGCAGGTGGACACTCTCCTTTCCACACCCTCTTTCTGCTCATGGGAGAGCTGGGTTGCTACTGTGCGCCTGCCCTGGAGATAATGACAAAACACAAGCAGCAGCTGGATGTTAACAATAAAGGCAGGTTTCTGAGGGAAGCGAATTAGCATGCAAGATCACCTTTGAGTGTGTGCCAGAAATGCACCTATGGACCTAATCAAAAAGTGTTACGAAGTCCAAATGAGACTTGGTGCAGCCCTATCAGCAAGCTCTACACCCCCCCCCCCAATTAAACCATGGGTATGTGTGGATAGTGTGACACAAAGTGTGTTTGTGTCTCTGTGACAAGCACATCAGCTAATTACACCTACAAACTCCATATCAGACCCCATTAGGAAGAAATTTATTCAAGCCGTAAAGCCACATGATGATGAGATGACCTACTACCCCCCCCCACACCCCCCCCCCCCCCCCCCCCCAATCAGTCCTAATCCTCCTCCATCATCACAAGCAACATTAAAAACCAGTGTAAGTCTGTTTGAAAAGCCTCTGAGCACAGGCAATAAAACATAATTAAGTACAAATTGAGATGCAGAGAACAATCTTCTTGTTCTGATTTTGAAGGAAGGAAAAAGAAGTTTCAAGAGTGCTTGAGGAAAGAAAAACTGTTACAAGTGATTAGTCCTGAGAGCTAAAGAGATAAAAAGAGGAAGAAGAGACAGCAACAGAAAAGTCAGCCAGACACACAAATGATGCACTATAAATGGGAAACAAAGATGTTAATGTGTGAAAGTCGTTTGTCTTCGGCTGAGTTCTACTGAAGCACTCAGCGTACAACAAACTGTGGGTGTGTAAAATAAATTTCAGAACCATAACTAAACTTGTCTAAAATGTACTTCTGGCCAATTTCTATTGCTTAGGTCTCACTTCTGTATGCACACGGTAAATCATCATCACAGGCGCATACATGAGTGAGAGTGTGAGTATTACCCGTGTGTCTGCAGCCGGCTCCATTCGTCTGAGTTGGCGCAGCATCTCGTCTAGACGTCTGACAGATCTTGTGGCCTTGTCGTCGTGGGAACAGCTGCATGTGACACTCTGGGCCCTTTGTGTCATATCAGTGGGCCCCTCCTTGCACCCTCCTGAAAGGTAGCCATCGATCACACTGTCCTGTACAGGAGAACCGGTTCAAGATATGTTTTCCATACAGAAACTCTAAACTGCTTCAGCTTCCACACCAAACACTTCTAATAATGTGTCAGTGTAGATACTAAAATGTGACCATTCTATGCAAACATTTTTGTTGGATTTGTTGGGAAACAACTTTTAACAACATACTGGACCTGTACCCACAACATTTGACATGAATTGATAACATGTTTGGTACAATTACTGTTAATTTCTTTATTTCCCAAATTCTACTCTACTATCCACTTTTATTTTCTTTATATATGCTCCCTTTAGGTGATATTATTCAAAGTTTTAATGTTTCCTTTCATTTTTATGCTGATGACACAGAGATATATTTATCTGTCAAACAAAAGGACATTGGTAGATTGACAAACCTTACCAATTGTCTGACAGCCATAAAATTGTGGATGTCTCAAAACTTTCTGAAATTGAATGATGGAAAGATGGAGGTGCTAATTGTGGGCTCTGAGAGCATGTGCAATAAGGTGCAGTCAGCTCTGGACAGTGTTGATTTGAAGGCAAAGCCTTGTGTGAGGAATCTTGGTGTGACCTTTGACCTTCCACTAGTTTCTATCCACACATTAGAAAGGTTCTTCAATCCTGCTTTCTGGAGCTCAGGAATATCAGTAAAATCAGGAATTTATTGCCCTCCTCTGACACTGAAAAAATAATTCATGCATTTGTCTGCACCCGCTTGGATTATTGCAATGCCTTATTCACGTGCTTGAATCAGAAAGAAGTAACTCGTCTACAGCGTGTTCACAACTCTGTGGCTCGTCTGGTCACAAGAACAAAGCGTAGGGAACATATAACACCAGTACTCGCATCTTTACACTGGTTACCTGTTAGATACATAATTGATTTTAAGATTTTAATGATTACTTATCAGGCTGTTCATAATGAGCCCCCAGCATACATAAATGAGCTCCTGCATCCTCTTCATAGTAAGAGAACTTTAAGGTCTTCAAACCAAGGGATACTATCTGTCCCCCGTACAAACTTAAAATCAAAGGGGGACCGGGCCTTTGCAGTCTATGCACCAAAATTATGGAACAGTCTTCCTACTGAGATCAGACTATCTGACTCATTTCAGGTTTTAAAAAAGCGATTGAAGACGTATTTTTATTCTCTTGCTTTTAAATTGTTTCTTGTATCGATATAGTAGGTGTGTCACGTTGTGGGGGGGGGGGGGGGGGGGGGGGGGGGGGGGGCCTGCCGGTCGCCCCCGTTTACAGCGGCAGATGTCCTGTTTTTGGTCACATGATGTTCGTCCCTCAGGTGGGCGGGACCCGTGATCCGTCTCACCTGAGGGTCGTTTGTTCGTCTATATATGTCTTGTCTTTGTACCAGTTGACTGCTGGTTATTATTTCCTTAATTTGGATCTATGTCACGGGTATTTGGTTTGCGCACTTTCTATTAAACCATCCTCTTTCCCTGAGACTTGGTGTGATCGCTTCCTTTTTAGTTGCTCACACTGCCCGTCACAAGGTGTGTATTTGAGTATTTATGTCATTTTTACTTAATTTAATTTTATTATAAAAATCAATAATTTATTGTTGTACTAAAATGTAGTTTAAACTTTGTACCATGTTTTACTTTTTATGTATTCTGTAAAGCACTTTGTGACGGTGTCTAGAAAAGTGCTATATAAATAAAGCTTTACTTACTTACTATTTTTGGAACATGGAGTATAGCACATATTGGTATGAAAATAACATTTTTGGATTTTGGTATGTCTGAAAATTCTGGTTTTAATATCACCATCTATTAGAAACCTATAGATGCATTTCTTCACACTCCAAGGCACAAACTCCACCTATTAATGCTTAAACACACTGGCTGTGGGAATGAAGACATATTTCAGTTAAGTTAAATACAAGAATATATGGAGTTTGTAAGGGGGTCATAGATCAGGGCTAATCAACTATATTTTTCTGCGGCAGATAGCTCTGACCTGTGGTCCGGGGGGGATGGGGGGACCACCAGTCAGATGTTAAAAAATATTATATTAAATATTATATGAAATTAAATATATTTAAAAATATTTTTAACAATTTATTCTGGGTTCGGATGGGATGGCATTTGGGTCCGTATCCAAATTGCGGACCACGGAAACAGAAACAGAGTTAATCAGGAATGAGATTGGGTCCGGATAGTGACCTCTGTCATAGATGATGCTTTTGCTTGTGATTTACTTGTTCAGAGAATGAATGCATTGACCTGTAAACAATCAACTGTTACATAAACAAGAATTTCTTTGAATTCTTTGCTGACTTATCATTCTACAAAAATCTAACATTATGCTACACTGTTAACACTTCAAAATCCTGCAGGATGCTGCAAAGACCACAACCCTAATTCACAAATCTCCACTAATCTACAGACAAAACCATCCAAAGGCACGCCCATAGAGATGATAAATAACACTTGTAATGCAACATGTAGATTTTATACAATAAATGATCAATTATTACCCATTCCTCCTCATGCATTACTGCAGGGATTATTTGATCAATATCTAGCAAAAGATGTAATCAGCTGTACATCAGAGAAGCTCAGAGAAGCCTCGCCAGTCCAAGTTAAGACCATCAAAATTAAAGATTTGTCATTTGTCAAAGATATGACATTGTCATGTCATATATATATATACACACACCTAAAATGGAGTGTTGGTGGAAGAGATGAAACACGTCTGAATCATAACAGCAGATGGTCAAGAGCAGATGACAAATGAACTGGGGATGACCTGAGCCTGGCATGACCCATGGGCTCTGTCTACAAAACCCAACAGCTCTGCATGGCCACCTAGCATGACAAATGAAAAAGCTGCTAGCATCTAGATGACAAACACTAGCTACACAAGGCACCGCTGTGCTGTTCGTGGAGGACCCCAATAAGGGGCACAAACCATCCGACTACAGACCAATAACCTGCCTGCTCAGCCTACGAAGCTCATCCCAGGCTGAATGAGCATATATGCCCTGTCTGAATTTACCCTGATATTATAGTATTCTGATGTTATAGTGTATAGAGGAATACTGAGTCTAGAAGGAATACTGACACAAATTGGTGCTCCTTTCATGTGGTGTGCAAAGAGTCAATTACACAGTCTTCAGGTATGAAGGTGAGATAATGCAAGTGCTTCAGTTAACCGTGAGCCTTGATTTAGGTCAGCCATGTCCAATCAAAATCTTTGAGCCTTTAAATCAGAGTGATCTTAATAGCACAATGGTTTACTCATCAACCACAGACAAGAAAGATTCCTGACGAGCCCAGAAAAAAAGATTTGTAAAGATTTACTAAGCCTTATCTAAGGTCCTAGACGTCCACTTAAAGAGGTTCAGAGCCATACTGTCTAAAGACAAAAAAAGTTTGGATCTTCCAAGGTCTTCCCAGGTGTGGATGCCCTTCCAAGATTTCCCCAAAAGCAAGATATAAGATCAAGGAAGTGTTAAAGAACCCCAAAATAACATTTTGAAAACTACAGGTTTCTTTTGCCCCAGCTAAGGTCAGTGTTCACTATCGTCAGAAAACACTGTGCAAGAATGGGATTCATTGCAGAAATGCATAGAGGAAACCATTATAAATAAAGATGAATATAAATGCACATCATTAAGATGTTCAAGAAACCTCTGTGCCTCTAAGATCGTCAGGGCTATGCCAGACCAATCAACGAGCTCGACCCAAATACGTTTTATTTTTGCCAATAATTCACACAATATCAGTGACATCTAAAATTGTTTGTTGAAATATATGTATATTGGTTTTTTACTTTGAAAAACAGAAAAAAGAAAGAAACGTCCCGGCCCTAAGTTTGGTACCCATAATACCGCTGCAGTTCACAAGCTGAAGACCACTGACCTAGTCAAAGTCCAGACCGAAATCCTATTGAAATGTTGTGGTAGGACTTGAGATGGAGTTCATATTTGAAACCCTATTATGCTGAAGTAGTTCTGCAAGAAGGAGAAGGCCAGAATTCCTCCATTTTGAGACATTAAAAATGGCAGAAAGTGTCAGTTACTGCAGCTAAGGGTGGGTATAACCAGCTATTGAATGTAAGGGGACAACCAATTTTTCAAAAGGGGGATTTCTTAATATACACATAAAATGTCTACCACACTGTGTTTTGTTTCCTCTGGGCCTCGTTTAGGCATTATTAGGTCTTAGTTTAAGACTCCGTCTTAGTTGTTCAGTATATGAAATGTGCACCAACCCAGGAATTCATATGGGTGCAAAAACTATCATGGCACTGTACAGAAGCACTAACCAGGAGAGGAGATCCATCAGAGGCTGAAGCACCAGCTATCAATCAGGATTCCATAACCAAACAAATTAATCCCAGTGCTGCCTGGATCATCTAAAGCAGTGATGCCCAATGCATCAGTCATGACTGACAGGGCAATCACAAAGTCCATGTTGTATTGGGCTTCATGTAAAATTGTTATTTAAAGAGCTTTGTCAATTTTAATCACTCCTACAGATTCTACACTCTGGTTGTATAGGTAGGTCAGCATGATTGATTGACAGGAAATGTGGCCACTATTCTGTTGATTTTAAATGTATTACTTGCTGCAATAATTACTGTGCAGCCTGCCAAGAGCTCTGATGTTAGAATTCTTTTCACCTACTGGTGTCGAATTAATTTAGCAGTTTTTGCATTTTTCTTTAAACAATTTTCCACTACAAATCTCCCAATACGAGTGTCATTCCAAAACCACCCCAAATATTTCCATACAAAGTGGGAAGACATGTTTCCACCCAGTGTCATACACCAAAAGCATCAGCTTGATTCCAAAGTAGAGTAATGTGAAAAGGCATTTCTGAACTCTACACAGAAACTAAGACAATGTAGAAAAATATCACAATGTCTATTCACCAGAAAAAGTATATCTTAAGCACCCCTGAACTATAGGCATGCACTCAATGGCTAATGCATGGATACTTCAGTGCCAAGCCTTCTAGGAACACAAAACGAAGTCAAATGCATGGTGATATATGTTGATATATGTTCATAATGTGTTGACTATACCAAGATAATGGGCCATCTCCACTGGTGTTCTGTCTAGGACTGAATCATCATTAAGATGAGATCAAATATAAGAGTAGGTTTGGATGCAGATTCAGCAGTGGAGCTACAATCAGCGACCTTCTATACATAGATAATATTAAGCTAAACCACCTGACCAGAATCTACAGCAAACATGATCAGACAGGTAATATTGATTAAATGGCATCAAAGTCATGAACAATTATACTATGCTAGTCATTGGATAATAAGTGTTGGTCAAGTGAAGAGCTGGAGGTTGCCATCTTCAAGACCAGAAGATATCCTTCAAGATCTCCTCACAATAAGTCTCCAACACACAAAGGCTATATGCCAGCCAGAAGAAGGGGGACAGGGTTTACAAAAGTGAACAATATCCAGCATGCACAAACACAGTGAAGGCAATTTACAACAGTTTAGTGAACTCAAAACCGTATGAACAAATTTATGACAAATTTAGGATAACAATATGAAAATGTTCTTGCATGAGGCATATTGATCTTAAATGACATATTTAAAGTACAGTACTAGTAACCTCTACAACCCAGAATATTTGAAAGTCTTGCCTCACAGGCTGCACACAAAACCTTTATGCAATGGTCTGAAAAACACATCAGTTCTTCCAAAGACACACTACTCAATCCCTGAAGTTAACTTGTCTTATTGACATTACTCCATGTACTTAGTATAAATTGAAATATACACCAATGTCCTCCTCTAAAACACTGGATAAAAATAAATGCCCAAGGTGAACTCCTCCATGCCCAGAGATTTGGATAAATGCAATCAACCATGACATCATTTCACACAGTCATGACACTGACATTACACTGAATGCAGAAAGTGTGTTTTGCCTTATGTGCCTTTTTCATAACTTCAAAATTCTGTATGATTACTTAGTAATACTGTTCTTCTCTACAGTCGATTTAGTGCATTCAGGGCCAGACTTCCTGTGTAATAGCCACTGAGCAAAATCAATGTGTCTGACTCCGTCCTCCTCAAGAGAGGAATGGTCAGTTCACACTGAGAATAAGCAGCCCCACATCTGTCTTGTGTATACAGTGGCAAGACAATCCTGTATAAATAGCACTATACGCTTTAAATGTTTGGCTTTCATTAAGGGCTATAGATTTCCTATTGATGCTGTGGGCCTGCTATTTGACTGCCAGTCCCTCCCTCTTGGTTTGGGGTACAGGGAATTCATCTGCATTTTAAAGGCCGGACTGAATTCAATTTCAGTTTCTCATAAAGACCTTTGAAACTGAATTATTGAGCCATGACATCCTCTTTTATTATTCACTCATTTCCATGTAAATCCTCTGTTAGGCGTTTTTGAAGCCCAGTCTCAGAATTAACATGTATTATGGTGTATGAAGTTCAGGTTCAAAAATTTAAAAAGTCCTGCCATGGTTTTGTATTACCCAGTTAATTCCACCAATTAATTCTACCTGCTGGCTTAGGCAAATTAGCAAATTGAGGTGGTTGGAACTAAATCCTGGGGATGGGTTTTACTTTCTGAACCTCAGCTATGTGCTGCTGTACCACACATAGTAAAGGAATGTAATTGCAAAGTAGAAATAATCTTTATCTGCCAAGTGCAGCACACATTGAGCCTTCTACCTTTTCAATACCTCAAAGTGCTCCAGCAAGATATCACTGAACACTGTGTGAAACACAGCCAGGGACCAGTCAGTACCGAGGTGTTCATACAGGGCCCGTGTGCTTCGCTACCTTGCTCTTTTCTAACTGGTGATTTATGAATCAAAATGGGGCGTAAAACAGATAATAATCTTTATTTTTGTAAAGCACTTCTGCCTAACAGAATTTTTCAGATGAGAGGTCAACTTCGTTGAAAAAATCATGCAGAAATCATTTTCTAAATGAGTTTAGAATATGCAATTAATATGCATGATTCCTTTGTTTTGGTCTCAGAAACTCGATGTAAAATACCATGAATTTAACATACCGCAACATTTGTATTATACTGTACAACTGAAGTGCGTGCACAACTGTCTGTTTAAGGTTTAAAGACAAGATGGAAGAAATGCTATGAATGTTTCTAAATAGCAAGGGTAAATGGAAAGACAGAAAGGAAAAGGCATAGTAGAGATTCCTAGATGTTTATGTAGACCTATATAACGACACTTCCTTCAACACTGAGCATGTGTATGAACACGCTACCTACGCGCTATACATGCGTGCGCCACAGCAGACTGTTACATGAAGAAGTGCATACCATCCAGCACCAGAACAACGGCTCCACGACCTTCCATCCCAGATACGCCTCCAGTATTTCACTCAAGCACTGTATGCGCTCCAGATCCTGAAAAGTAATGAGACGCATGAGCTGAGCATATCAACTGTAAACCCGATGCACCGTAACTTTAAGAGCCTTTTTGTGAATGTGTTGTAAGAGTACACAAACTCTGATGCCTCAAAAAAAAGACTGACATCTTTTAGCCACATGAATAGGTAAGGACCCACCTCTATGCCAATTATGCAGAAGAGACAGAGGAAGACAGAGACCGATAAGTCGCATTGTTGGCCCCGCACAGTCAAATAGTGAGGCAGAACAAGCAAGACCGATCCTGCCTTGCATTAGCATCACACTTTACTGTTCCCCACATATGCATCAAACCCAGTGTAGACCTGGGGTTCTGCCTTTCATAGTCACAATTTGAATAGAATATGTGCATGGGTAGAGGAGAGCTTTAGAGCTAAGAATGGGCACAGGAGACGATTCTTCAGTATTAAGATATTTTGTACATTATCTGCCCTAAGGGCAGTGAGAGCTGATATGTACTTTACAGACTACAAAAAAACATGGCAGTAGATGCCACTGCTCAAAATGACTTTCCTATGTTCCTCTTTTTTATTTTACATTTTCCTGCCCCATTTCTGTCTTGCAGCACCACATAAATGGCATAAACAATCTGAAATAGTCCCTTCTCTCTTGCACAGAATCACAAAAGAGACTCTGTGCAAATGCTTGCTTGAAATCTGCCCCTAAAGGCAGCGGAGGAGAGAGGGATGGAAGAGAAAGGCATGTGAGTCTTTACTTTAAAGATCAAGATCTTTCTGACTTCAAACATGCAGGATTTCCTGGCCTGCCAGCCTGTCTGTCAGAAAGGAGAGAGAAGACAGATGAAGTGAAATGTGCCTCTGACACACTTCCAGAAAAATCTTGCTGCCTGACAGGCACCGTTACGACAGGCAGCCAAGGAGCAGACTGTGCTCATTCTTTATTTGAAACCAGCACAGGGCCACATTTAGGAGGTGAGAATCGTCATTTGTACCAATGATGGCTAATGATGCACACGCCCACATGCTGTGTCTAAAAACAGCTGCAGCAGATCTCAATTAGTGTAACAGGGCCGATACTTATAATGTTGCTCACTTTTCATTGAACAATAACTAACCTTTTAATATACTTCTCAATTAGGTGCTTGTAATATGATCTATATGTCACCTTGTCAAGAGCAGTAGATCCTCTGATATCAGGAACATCAACAATACCGGCCCCAGATATGGAGGAGGTCCCAAGGCTGGAGAAGACCTGTAGAAAGTGATGTGATGACAACTACGCTTAATCACCTCTTCACCCAATGGACGCAGGTCACACCATATCTGTATAAGTCAGTAACGTGCTCAGTTGCCTTGTGGGTAAGCTTGACTTGCTCTTGCTGGGCTGCTATGAGACTCCTCCACTGCAGTCTCAGTTTACCATACTGCCACTGCAGTCGCCTCACGTCGTCTCCCCCTGATGCTCCATCCATGCCACATGCACATAAGTCCAGTGCCATGTCCTCCAAACAAGATATACCCTACGGGATCATACACAGGTGGGATTGATGCTATACTATACAGGGTAATGATATAAACTGAATTGATGTTGCTTGTGCTAGAATTCAGCCAGATGTTTTGGTGAAAGTTGGTCAGGAATGGCAGAAAAGGATAGCCCTCGTTTATTTTATATTGTTGCCTTACTTTTGAGACGAGCTGTATTTAAAATGTTTACTTCAAAAATATCAGTGTCATACTGCCACCTGCTGGATAAATCGTCAAATGCTTTTACGCCTTCTACATATTGCATTTAAGTCATAATTTAAAACGGAAGTCAGTTTCTAATTATTAATTTAGATCAGGTAACGCCCTAGGATCCTGACCAAACGAGTTACATTTGAAAGTTAAAAGCCCCTTTTCACTCAAGCCTTTGTAATTACTTTATTAAATGCAACTTAGAAAACTATATCCACAAATGTTAACTAACGAAAAATGAAAGCATTAGAATTATGCCAATAGTCATGCTAACCGGTCCTTATTATTAATTGCTAACCATGTTAGTATTTCTTAACAGGGAATAAAGTGGCTGGTGAGTGCATATGAACCAGATGTCAGATGCAGATGACTTACTCTAGATGCAGATGAGAGAACATCTAATTCTAGAACTTTATCCCCTAGCAGGGATTCTAGCAAGTTCCCTGAAGCCATCACCCAGCCGAGGGCCAGCAATAAGTCTCTGCTCCCAACGCCATGTCTGCTCCCACAGGCCCGGGGACTGGCCACCCACCAGCTCCTATAACCGCTCTGCCACAGAGCACTGCTCACAAATCTGAACTGTGCATCTGAAAGCAAACAGAATCTTCTCACCAAAGGACACCATAAAACACATGCACTGGTTTAGGATGCGATTACACTTACAGGACGGTCTGATTTGGAAAAAAACGAATATGACTGACAACAAATTAAAGAATTGTAATGATGCATTTTACTTTTATTTTAGTAGCATTAATAAACAGGTTAAGGCAAGCTGTATACCTAAATCAGAGTATACGGCATCTTTGCATTCATGGTCATGTTCAAACACTTTCATCAGGAGACTATTGAGTAACTTCCACAAGTCTTGTGCCTGAAATAGAAAAGCACAGTAATGAGTTCATACAACCGTGGTTATTTTTTCCTCCCTCTACAGGCTGGGCCTCTACTGGCCTTTCTGCGCTCACACCCACACAATAACGTTTACAGTTAACGTCTAGGAAATTTATAAGAGGAAAGGTGGTGCGGAGAAAGACAGAATTAAAATAATTATGCACTTGAAGCTGCACGAAATGATTAGTTTATTCAGCAAGGGAGCGACAGGTCTGCCATGAACGAAGGATTTAATTAGTTTGTGCATAGTTTGCTTGTTTTATAGTCTACGGCACCTTAGCGTTAACTAGCTGTAAATGAGCCGCTCCATGGTGCACGAGTCCCGGCCTGAACAACCGAGTCCGGCCTGCTCTGTAGTCTCGTTACACCAAGGCCTTCGTATGTGGAGTATCGACTGAGAAATGTTATTAAACCAAAAGATTATTAAGAAATCTCCCTATTGTGAAGAAAGGGTAGCTTTGCCTGGAAACGTGAACGGAAGCTAGCTGGTCTGTTCTTAACGATTTCCCACCAGGTTGTTAACTGTAGCTAACCTAGCTAGGTCGGCTAACCCGGGAGAGAGGACTATTCTACTAACCGCCTCCGCCTTGTCGAACTTGCCTCTCCTAAACGTCTCAGCGGTTGGTATCGGCTCGACGCCAACAGCCGAGAGAAGTTTTAAAAGCGTTGTGATTACTTCTTTAACTTTAACATTCTTCTCGGGGTGCATTTTGATTTGTCTATATGCGTATCGAGGAGGGACGTTTGGCGTTTGTCAGTCGACGTCGCCTTCCTAGTTGGAAACGCCGCGTAATTGTGATACACGTTTGACCCACCGACCACCTGTTAAAGGAAATGTTTGGCTTTAAAAAATAACTTATGTGAACAAAGGTTACGTTTTCCCAGTATGTGTAACTTGAAATAAAGACAATAAAGACAAAACACAATCATATCCTTTTATTGCAAATATTTTAAGATGTTTCATAACACATATAGCAACCTCACATATACATATCATATAAACATGCCTAAAATAAGCAAAGTTAAAAAAAAATTACAAAATCTTTAAAAACTTGAGAAAATGAAAAACCAAAGGTATTCAAAATACTAGTTCATTAGATTTATTATTCTATAAAGTGTTATCTGTTTGCATTTGTGTCATTTGATTTACTCACACGTTTTAGTACAGCAAAATATACAACAGATAACTGATATGGTATTAGGAAACGTGACACCAGGATCACTGGCATTAGATTTGTTTTTCTTTAGCTCATTGTCCCTTTATACGTGGGACCCTATAATAGATAGTACAAAAGCTACACAATAAAATTGTCATATCTGTGTATGAAAAGCCCCACAAAACAACTATTTCAGATAGATTTTGTAAAATCCACACATAATAAATCATTTCAGACATAGATTAATTGTACAGCCAGTTGAATCAAAGTTTTATGCCCATAAAAGGTATACAGTCTCTTAAAGTTGTTCATAGTATACAACGCAACCAGTCAGAACAACTATAGAAAGCTACATAATGCCACAATCCTTTTTGGTAAATTGGTGCAGTGCATTAGTACCATCTGTAATATAATTAAACTATTCCCACTATGAAATGTAGCTAAATGTTTTTGTCACAGCACCGTTTCCATTTCAATAGGTGATAAAAACGAACAAAAATCAGCTTAGTTCCTCTGACTAATATAAATACACATGAAGTTTACAAATTAAAATCTGTAAATATTGCAGGGTCTAGTAATTGTTTACATGCTGGCATTTGAATGACAAAAATGTTGCCACCATGAATATATAAAAGACTGTTAAGTCTCTCCCTCTCCATCTTCCTCTTCATGCTTTATCACTGGGATACCTGAGAATAAGAGAAGTTAAAAGAGCCATTAGGACACATCATTCCCAACATAACCACGTCACTATATGTTTCTTTCTATAATGCAAAGCAAGCAGAGCTTCAAAAAGCTCATACCATCAAGCTTTTTTAGATTTGGTAACCTCCTTGTGGCCTCCTCTATCCAGGTGCTTTCAGCAGAGTACTTTTCTTCTAAAGGATTCCCCACAAAGACCAGGTCTACCAGTGATGGAAGGTCTGCAAGCTTCACAAATTCCCCTATTATGGCACATAGAAGAATCCAATACAACCATTACAACATGGTTATAACAAAACAACAACACTGTTAGAAATGTAAAAAATGTTCTTTGCATGCTAATTTATGACACTGAGTGGATGACACTCTTAAATGGCAATCTTACCCCACTCCTTCACCAAATTATTAGATATGTACAGGACTCTGAGCTTCTTCATGACATGGATTCCCTTCAGTTTCTCTATGAAGTTGTATGAAATCCATAGTTCCTCCAACGTGTCCCCTACTGCCTCCTATAGTTCACAAAGCCCAATTTCATATATATTTCTATATATTACATCCTTTTATTACTGAATTATTGGAATTAATTTTATTAATTTTATGAATGCTATGAATATAAACTGGATTCACCTCATAGAAATTTGCTTGCACAGCTAATGAAGAACCTCTTTCCAAAACATTTATATTTTACTACTCTGGTGTTCATTTAGCTGAGATGTATTATTTTCACTTACTAGGCCACTAAGATTCTTGATGATATTTCGACCCAGTGACAATATCTTGAGGTTTTCTAAAGGAAACAGTAAAATTATATATTGGCATCAGCTAATAACATAATCTCATTTTAATATTCTGTGTAAGACACATTTAAGCCATTCAAATACTTACTTAACCCATTCAAATTGGCTATTTTTTCAATGCAGTTTGTTGACAGTGACAGTTTCCTTGATCACAAACAAGATAAAACAATGTTGGGAAAAACAAAACAACAAAAATTAGTCAGTTAACAAAAACCCTTTGAAATAGGGTAAACATAAAAGGAGTAAAGAGTAAACTCACTCGCAATTGATAAGGGTTGAGAGAGATGCATCCATTTTTTCAATTGGAGGGCTTTGACCATATAGCTTCACTTCTTTAGCCTCACCAGCTTTCTCTCCTGACTTCTCCTCCTTACGAAAACCAACCAGCAGAACTGTAATTAGCCTATGACTTTATACCAGCAAAGTTAATTAATTCTGCAAGAATTGATGTTGCAGGCGCATATATCGATTAGTCCTTACCCATTTTACCAAGGCCTCTTTAATAGTTGTTGTTTTTGCCTATGGAAATTACGCATTCTTTATATGACTCAATAAGTAATCACTTGCAAAATCTGCAGTATCTGAACAAACAGGCAGCTAGCTAGCTAACTTATGTAACATGACAATATTTAATAACATCATTTTGTATTATGTCAGCTCAATCTTAGGTTAACATGAGGTCCTGTTCAGTTAACATTTTGTATGGATAATAATTTTTAACCAGTTACACAAAATCACATTCTTTGCTATTTATTTTGTAACCTAGCTAACTAACACCACTAATAACGCTGCCATTAGCTAGCTGTACAGCTATATAGCTATCATTAGCAGGACGCACGACAGCGTTATCTAGGTTAACTAACTAGCAAGCAAACCAAAAATCAATTATATTTTGCTCAGTGCATATTTTTGATGATGAAAGTGAAACTTCAAAATTCTCGCATTATTTTCGTTTGGCAATACTGTGACTATTATCATTTACTAGAAATAAATACGTTACTGAAAGATGGATTAGCCACCCACCATGTTATCCTCAGTGGTTGCTATGGAACGGTCATCATACTACACGCATGCGCATTCTAAACGTCCTCCAACCCGACAAAATGATGTTTACGCAAAGCTTTGGTTACGTTTTTGTTTGGGGGATTTATTGACGCATGGGAACCACAGGCCAGATTACATTGTGGTAGGCTGCTGCATTAGGCAGAGTACCTGGTCATCATTATACCTGCTGATATTCTTTCGTGGACTCAGCCAGAAGTATTTATTATATCCATTGTGGTGCTTGAATTTTACCGTGATATTGACTTCGGCTATTGTCTTCTTTCTGCTTGTCTGCTTATCTCTCTACCATTTATCTCTCTATTTTTGTGGGTATTTCATCAACATCAACATTTCTAGTGATATCCTAACTAAATTGAATAATAAAGGTACATAAAACACTTGCATTTTCATAGATACCCTGTTATGTGCATGTTGTCCACACTGTTAGGTCATTGGTAGTAACAGGGTGGACCATAATAGGGTGGACATTCTGACATAAAGTTAGCCATTATCCAGTGTGTGAGCAAAACCAGTCTAACAAAAAACTGAAAGAGAATTATATGTTTTTTTTGGCTGTCAGGTATAAAAGGAGGAAGTAGGATCCACCAGTAAGCTCATTTTTGCTTGCCCCTTAAACTGTATATACTAGTGGTATTTGTGTGCACCTGGTGAGTATAAGTGGCTGCCATTTTGTTTGGGTTGTGAGTTTATGTCTGTGTGTATATAGGGAGTCAGTGTAGTGCTGTCTTTAGTTTCACCCTGCTAGTATAGTTGTGTCTGTTTATTTCTAGTGTGGTTTTTGTTTGTTGTTTGGGCCTGGGTCAGTGCTGATGTTTGTACCAGTGTGCACTTTGTTCTGTCTATGTGTATATTCTACCCCTGTATAAATTTGTATATACAAATACACTGAAGTTTGTAAATACTGTAACCCGTGTTCCCTGTGTCTTTTCCATTTTCCATTCATTCACACCTGTTACGGCTTGGAGCCTAAACAAGGTTGTAACATATGATTATTATGAAATTAGTATGATTATTATTATTAAATCTTTCTGCTTGTCTTCATATTTCTCCTAACAGTTGTCAGTTGACGTGTTGTGGTTGACCATGTCAGACTGATGGGATAAAATGAGAAATAACAGACATGAGGAGATAGCCACTCACTTTCCACGGTTGTTTTCCAGGAAATTATATCGGTATGTTGGTGATAAAATAAACCTCATTGAGGAAAAATATATATAGCTTAGGGAGGACATAAGCAATACGTTTAAACAACATTAAAATACTGAAATATTCCAATGATTATACCTCTTATTTCCATCACAAAAACAGGGGCTCCAGGGACATGGGAAACTCCAGGGACATGGGAAATCCAATAGCGCATTTACAGAATTTATATTGTTCATATTTTTACACAATATAGTGTTCAGTAGAATCGTAGGAATGCCTCACCAGGGCTGGTTTGACTATTTCAGAAGCTGCTTCTCTTTGCCTCAACAATTATTCTGGAAGGGTAGAAATTCTGGTGCAATTAAAACATTTAATATCATATTCATCAAGGCAATCACGGTACAATGTTGGAAAAAGCCTTTAATTTGAAGTGATTTAGACAAGCAGGCTATATAAGCGTTTGTGATTCCTGGATGACTTGCGTTTCTACAGTAAGACCACTGGGTGGGACTGGTGTGACAGTATTGTCACTTTCGATTTCTCTCTTGTTCTAAAGTAGCTAGATGTTTAAAATAGCTAAAACCAAATGTTTTGTTGTTTAGGGGTTGTTGTTTAGTGCACTGAATTACTGCTCATTGCAAAATTATCAGGCTATTAGCCTACTACTATGGCAAGAACATATATTTTAAGCCAGTTTTGTGACGTTGGAGAATGTAGACTATTAAATACTTATAATTTGTGATCTGTAGTAATAAGTAGATGATTTGGTACTTAGGTTTCAGGTTTGAAGAAAAACAACATCGCTTTACAAAATGACTTTTATAAATTTGCTGTCAAGGCTTTAGATGGGTTTTCCATATAAGTTCACATATTTTATGCTCTGTCCCTTTAGATTGTCTAAATTCCGAGAAAGGCAAACGCAGCACAATTCTGGCCTTTCGAATATTATGATTGAAGCGAAAAGTTCACAAATCTATAAAAACCTGACATCCACGTTATTCTGACACAGGCATGCGCACTGCAGCGCCGTGTCAGTCGAAGCCTCCTCAAGAGCCAAGCTGCAACTATTCACACAGCGGTCTCCTTAGTTCCTGTTTCCGCCGGAGCCTCTCAACAGATTGCTGCGCGAAGCATCTCTGCTGGTCGAAAGATTGCCTCTACAGGGATACGTTTCCTTTCTTGCCATAGCAAGGTAGGCATATATTCATCGTTATGCCATCTAGAAACAAAGGAATCGGCGCTTGTTTGGCTGGTCCCCCCCGCTCATTCCCGGCCTGTTGCTAGCGCGCGAGACTCGGCGCGCGAGACATGGCGATGGCTGTGTAACGTTAGCGGAATAACGGACGCGCTTCGCTGGGTTGCCGAGACCGCTAGAAACGCGTGTTTGGTTAAACCCAGACCCGGTGTACACGCATATAGGTCATAGTAGGAAACAAGAAAAACTCTTTATGTTGTATTGTTACAGAGACGTGGGCGGCAGCGAGTTATTTAGCTACATGTAATTTGGTTACTTGTGTCAGCGGATGAAGAGTGGTGCGACTAGATCCAGACCCCCATCATGAGCAGGTGACTCCCCTGTTCTTAGGTTCACTGGCCGGGGCAGGACTGCCTACTGTTGTGCACAACCACCAACGTTATTACCAGTTATTTCACATCAAACCGTGATCGTGTCCAGCTGAAATCAGTAGTTACCATGTAACAAGCTGGTCATGGATGGTAGCTAGCTAGACAGAAGACTCTCGACAGAAATATAAAATATCTTTCTTAACATAAGGTCTGTACCAGACCTTGATGTAGTCCCCCTTCTAAATATGCTGCCCTTGGTACACATGCAACTTAAATGGGGTAATGTGAGCAAGCCTTCAGACCAAAGGCAAAGGAGGCATCGCTCAGTAGTCAGTAAGATTAGACCTCCTGTACTAGGGTTGTTTGGTACAGAAAATATGGCATGTATGTACTGTGTGCAGGAGTTTTGCCTGGTCTAACCATTTGGCACTATGGCCGTGGCAGTTCTGACATTTGCTCCATATTTGATTTTGCATCGTGTTGAAACGTCTGCTTTTTGTATTGAGAGTTGTGCTCTGTGTGTTATTGCCCACGGTGCCCAGTACGTCTTATAATCGATTGATTTGTCTAACCCATTGGAGCCTACAATCCATGTCCTTTACAGCTGTGCAGCTGTAATGTATCCTAAAGTGCATTGTTTCCCTTGTGTTCATTTTTGTGCTAATGATAACAAACCTTCCTGTGTGGGCTATTGCCATATCTTGTCCAAGGTGTTTCAATTCACAAAAACCCTTCCTCTATCTCTTTATACTTAAGCTACTTTGCTGTCCGATTGCACCGTGTATGGGGAATTGATTTTAGAAGGGAGCCTAAATCCCTCCCGTGACAGTTGACAGGAGCTGTGCATCTGGTCACGTATAAGTTCACTTTGGAACTGATCATGAGATATGTACCTACTTAAGTGAACGCTTTCATTGGGAAGAGGTTATAAGAAGCATTAGAGAATGTTAAAAGGGATTCTCAAGTGGTCCGACACGAAGCATTGATGTCTTCAAGTGTATTTACTTAATTGAGAGTTTACCAGAACATGTTTCATCTTTATTTTTACAGATGGTTTATGGCTTTCTTTTATTTAATCATATTAAAGTCTTTGATTCAGATGTACTGTTCTATGGTGAAGGACTAACACTGTGCAATTTTATTCAAAGACATATGTATGAAGTCAGCTTGAGGCCTCTTTCATGGCATAGCCTCTTGGTATTCAATAACTCTCTTTTTCAAGATCCAGTATCACATTTTTTATCAAATCAGTCAGTTATTTGGAGAAAGTGAAACTATCAGACTTCTGTGAATAGACCAGACTTCTATGAGAGCACTTTAATTCTGTCTTTTTGAGAGAAAAACGATATTAACATGACTGTGTAAAAGGGGCTAAATGAATCCCATCTTCACAGATTTAGTTTTAACTTTAGTGGCCCTTTTGTACCATTGTAAAGCTATGGTATAGGGAGTGGCATATTCTTGGCAAGTTCTTGATAGAGGGCAGTCCACAGAAGGGGATTGTGAGAGTATAACAGTAAACTGTTGTTTGACTTTTCATATTTTACTCACCTGGACTTCATCCTCGCTGCTTACGCCTGGCCCACTGTAGCACTTACTGGAGTAGATCATTTGCTATTTCAGTTTTGCATTCAGAAGTCAGTGGGAAAGTTGCTAATACCTCAATTCATTTCACTTTCACCTTTGAAACAAAT
The DNA here is from genome assembly GCF_052324685.1 of Brachyhypopomus gauderio. Taxonomy (NCBI): domain Eukaryota; kingdom Metazoa; phylum Chordata; class Actinopteri; order Gymnotiformes; family Hypopomidae; genus Brachyhypopomus; species Brachyhypopomus gauderio. The sequence goes on from NC_135227.1 coordinate 14,331,462, forward strand.
CAAATGAAGAAGAAGACACTTATTCCTTTGTAATAGCTCTGCTGCAGTTGTTTTATTTACTAAAACAAAGCAGTATACTCTAAACACTTATCTTTCTCTAGATTTCAATCGAGTGTTTGCAGTTTGGTGGTAGAGTATCACCGTGAAATGTAGTTCTTATCTTAGCTCTTAGAAAATAATTTGAATAATGACATCATTGCTTAGATAATTACCCCTGAAATGGACTGGAATGTGGACTGATGAACATGGCATACACTGAAGATCAAAATGAAGATGGTTCCAGTTCAAGCTTTTCTTGAACAGTATGATGTGGGCAAGCATTCAGTAGCTTCTTCACTTCCTTTCCCCATGAAATGAAGGTCAGGAGAGGAACTGCAGAAAACTTCTCCCTCTCCCTTCCTCCCTCTCTCTCTCTCTCCCTCTCTCTCTCATGATTTCTATCTTTCTTGTTCTTCAATTCTTTGAATATCAGTTTCCATGGCAATATGAGCAGTGGGCGGGGATACAGCTTCTGATTAGTTTTAATGACAGTATAGTTTGCTTCTCTTGGTAGAAGAAAGAAAAGCTTTGCAACAAGTGATTTTGTATGAATAAAAGAACGTAAGGGATCGGACAGAGGGAGATGGCCAGAGAGTGAGTGAGAGAGAGAGAGAGAGAGAGAGAGAGAGAGAGAGAGAGAGAGAGAGAGAGAGAAATATAGAAAGAGATTGCACATGTGTGTGTGGCAAATGTCTCATGGATGATGAACTGAAAATACAGTGAAGGGGGAGACTTGTCACACAGACTGGATCTCTTGCAGAGAGCTTAATGGCTATAGTGTGCAGAATTTTCTCATGACATAACCACACGGGCACTAACTGTCTCACTGTCTCACTGACTCATGACAGAGCCACACGGGCACTAACTGTCTCACTGACTCATGACATAGCCACACGGCTGTCTCACTGACTCGCTGCACTCACCTGGCCTTCCTCCACACCAGCACGATTCTCAGCTCTGAGACCCGTGTCCTCCCGTCCTGCCCACAGAGCTAGTCAGAAGACAGCTCGGAGATGAAACCTGATCCCAAAGAGGACTCCACTGCTAGCTGTGTCCTGCACATGTGTAGGGCTGGGAGAGGTGCAGCTTCTATGGAGACTGCATTTGCACACATCGGATCTGACAGCGGCCAACGACGGCGCCTTTTTTCCTCATTGACTATAAATACCTCCCTGCACCGAGGGAGTGTTCCTCTGGCAGCAGCAGAGAAACCGCTGAACCACAGTCCAGCAGCCATGAAAAAGTCATCTCCACCAAGCACGGGCCTGCAGGGCTCTTTCGACCCGTTTCCCTAGGAACCATTACATTACAGTTTGGTTAATGCGTTTGCCTACCTGAGGGCCTCACTTTAAGTGCAGATCATTTACATGGGGTGTTTTGAGTGCTCTCTTCGCCCTTGTTAGGCTGAGCTCAGATGTGCAGTAGGGTCAAACGCACATTTACTTAGGCTCTTGATCAACGTGTGGTATATCCTTTCTTAGAACGAGGGACTGGAGGAAGGATGTCAGTTTTTTTTTTGTTTATATTTATGTTTTAGATGTTACATGTACATTATCTGCACTATAATTAATCAAGACTCTGGCCAGAACGAACATCAAAATGATTTTTTTTCCATAAAACTTGAAAACTACAACTGAAGTGGAGTTGCCAGTGCTTCTCTTGATACATCTAAGGCAAGGTGTTCTTTGTGTCGGGGAGCAGGAAATTCCTTCTGTATCTTCCTCTTCCTGTTTACCGTAGTGGCGACCCTGGCTGACTGGTGTTGCTCGACCATATCCTCACTCCCCTGGCTGTGAGGGCAGTTTGCTGTGAGTCTGTCACTTTCTCTGGGCTTTTCTGGAGAACTATGACTCTGCGCAAGCACGTTGCCACATTGCCACATCCTTCTGAAGATGAAAACCACCCACCACTGTCAAGTTACACCTTCTGGCCCATTGACCCGCCCACACACACACACGCACGCATACACACACACACACACACACACTGACTGTAGAGGAGAGTTGAGTCATTGAGAGAGAGAAAGGCCAAAGTCCCAGGGCTGTCATATCTTAGGTTTAGAGGGACAGGTAGAGCTGCATTTCTTCTGCACCCACACACACACACACCCACCCATGCTGTGCCTCAGTCTGCAGGCCACAGCAGTGACCCCAGTGTTAATCTGCTAACTCAGCTCGACTGCAGCATGGCCAGTGGCATGTTGAACGCCTCGTGGTTCGTTGAGTGTCCCTCTGGGACAATTAAGCACCTCACTACGATGGATTGCGCTCTGTGGCTATCCATAAAGGATCCATAAAGGGGGAGGGTCAGGGCTTTTACAGGATGTTGGTAAAAGCAGACTCAAGGACAAGATCGCCGCCCTGGAGGTGAGCCAAGGTCCGTCCCAGGCAGCTGACGGTGCCGCTGAAGTTTCATTTCAGCACTGAGCGCAGGGCCAGGATGTGTGGTCATCCTCTGTCACCGCGATTAGGTCAGGGGATTTGGCTGGTAAGCGCATTTGCTGGAATATAAGCAGATTGACATGATTGGATTGCACCTTGGACTGATTCGTCACCGTCTCTGAATCAACATCGAATCAACAGTCTTGCATTGTGTTGCCAAAACACAATGTATCAAATGCATATTAGAGAGCTGGTGTTATGTCCATGCTGGAGTTAAAAGTCACCAGCCAGGCTGCGTGGTACCTGCAGGCCTGTTCACAGCAGCTGCCCTTCAACACGCAGGTCTACCTGTCAGACCTTCCACGTCCATGATGGAGGAAAATCATTTAAGCAGCACGTGGACGGGGTTAGAAACCCTGCGGCACTGTGGTTTTCTCTTTTCTGTAGGTCTGTCGAGATCGAAGTAACTTTTGAACAATGTCTGTGTTTCTCATTCCAGATAAAATATTTGACATCATATTCTACAACCAGATTAGATTAAACTATTAAACATAAAATTTTTGTAGTCATATAGATTCGATATGAAACTTAATTTGGGAGAAAATATTTCTCTTTTGAAAGTAACATTGTAGATAGCCAGGCTTCTGAACGGTTTATATTAACCTTTGGTACAAAACTCCAGTGGTAGTAACAGAAATGACATTTTAACAATCTCTTTTGGTTTTGCTGATGGGTCGAATGAAATTTCATGTGCAGCATGCTTATGTATCGTCTTTTTTGTTACCTTACAGAAAACAAAAGGAAATAGCTATTGCCTGTGAATGTTAATACTCAGGAGTCAGTACTGAAATCTTAATTTCAGATTATTTTACTCCTTCGTTACATGGACCTTTTTTTGTCTCTTTCTGTCTGAAGCTGAGATTCATTATCATACTCATAATTAGTCCAAGCGCAGGTATTGTCTGTATGCAGAGAGACATAATATTCCACATTGAGAAAGTGAAAGACATGGTGTACAAGGTTATTAATCGGGAGAGGTGCAGCGTGAAAGCTGCCTCTGTTCGGTGGGGCTGGTTGGAGTGACAGGCAGGCTGGAGTGATGAGGCTGATGGGAAATATAGTCAGAGGCATGGAGCATGACACTGTTTAACCCACTGTATTCCCGTCGTTTACTTTGAAAAGTATCTCATTTAAAAAGTTTCTTGTTTATGTTTATACAAGCTGAAAAAAATATTTAGACATAGGAAAAGTCTACACCAAGGCTATGTAACGTTGTTTGTTTATACCTGTCAGTCACACAGCAGGAGAGGCAGAGAGCTCGATGCCCCGCATGTGGTAAAAACCAGCAGCAACAGTGGCACTGAGCCGGCAGGTCCGGACGGAGCAGACAGCACAACACACGCTGGCCCTCCATGACTTTAAGAAGTGGACGCTACGGAGTGCTAACTAGATGGCATCCAACACTGGACACTTTCTGAAGGAGCTGTGTCTGAAATCGCATGGCCTGAATTCCTTGGTCTCTGGTTTTTGCTATCTTGATATTTAGCTCAAAAACCCTGTGTGAACGATGTTATTTTTTTATTGCTGAAACAGAGATTTAGGGTAATTTTCAGGTGCATAGACCTCTTACAGACACTTCCAGCCTTACATAAAACACTTTCCATAGAAAAGCATTTCAGAGTAATCGCAGCGCGCCTCTCAAACTGACTCATTTTGTACCGAAACCTCTGCAAGCATCAGACTCATTAGTCAGTCGCGGGCGATAAACTGCCCGTGTCAGCAGGTCAGGGTTAGATGCAGAGCTGTGCTGAGGAATGCCGTCTCTTCACGCTGTGCACAGACAGAAGGCGTTGGGAGCAAACCTGCATCCTAGCGGCTGTGTTGCACGCCTACACAGCCATGGCCACCTCCCCCACCTGGACCCAGACATTCAGCAGGCCCACCAGCTCCAGCCACCATCACCGGGCCAGTGATGGATCGCTTGGTTAAAGACGCCTTCAGCCCGTTGTCGTGCTCTCTCTTGTTCCATCTCAGCCTTTCTTTTTCTCCATCTTTCCATGTCATCCTTTCATGATCTTCCTGGAAATCGACTAGCTGAGGAATGGTGTTTGAGGCCGCGCTCGACTGCCTGCTACAGTTTAGGGGCTACAAAGACGTGTTAGCCAGTGCCAAAGCCGCAGGAGGCATAGAGACTCTGGCCACATAATCTGATCGGGTGGATTTAATTTTGCTCTAATCCCAATTGCCAAAGACTCAAGCGCCTTTGTATCAAAAAAAGGTCCAGCTTGTCTTAATTGGGATCAAATCTAGGATCACTTGTGAAGAGTAGAACAAGGCCAGGTGGCACAAGGAGAGAACTATAGGATGGATCATTTTGGCTGAGACAGAAGAGATGATTTATTCATCTGCTTCTTCAGTGGAAGAAGCTTTGTGTAGTGTTAACCACATGCATGTTTTGACGTAGGACTGCCCTTTGTGTGTGTGTGTGTGTGTGTGTGTGTGTGTGTGTGTGTGTGTGTGTGTGTGTGTGTGTGTGTGTTGGCAGCATCGATGGAATTCTCAGATAATAAGAGAAAACCGACTCTCTACCACATAGCCCTTAAAGTTAATCCATCTGAAACCAGGAAAGCACTGCATGTCTGACCATGTTGCTGTAAGCAGTGTTTGTAAACAGGGGCTTGTGTTTATAACATAACCTCAGAACATGTAATTGCATGTACAGTGTGACTTGCTTTCCCCTCACGGTCGTTCGTGGTGTGTCACATGGGTCTCAGTAAAAGCAGACAGGCAGATTGAAATACAGTACACTGATTCAGTTTGATCAGGTTTTGTGGTGAATAGGTTAAAAGTCATTCACAAAATAGTCAGGAGAAACAAATTGGCTAGAATAAATAAAGCGTGATGGGTTCAGCACTTGATATAGATTGGCTCTGTGGGTTCTAATGACACTGGGACAACTGCTCTCTTGAGCCAGGTGCAAGTGAATGTTTCGATGATGCTGTGATTTCTGCGGCTGATTAGGGTGATCAGAAGGTCTCTTGGCATAATCAGAGATTGCTTCTAAGATATGGGAAGCAGAATTTCATGCTTTGGTGATTCCCTAGAGTAGAAAAATATCAGCAATGAGCCAAATGCATTCGACCATACTGACTGCGCTATGCTAAACAGTATTAAAGCCTTAATTTGAAATCAAGTTCTCTAATATTCGTTTATACACTCACACCAGAACCTTTCACCTACCTTTTGACTGTTTTCATATTGTATAATTTAGCAGAAACAGTCTATAGGGTGTCATGCATTCTTAGACTCGGTACCAGCAAGTTCCGTGATATTCCCTAGTGTGTACAGTGTGAGTAAACCTTTTGAGAGCGGTTATTTATGTAAATGAATAACCACATCTCCAGCTTCTTGGCCACAGCCCCAGGGGTTTTATGTTTTTCCTTGAATGTGGACGTATTTGCCTTAGTGTTCTCCATCTGGTGCTATACTGCTTGCCTTGTCGTATTTACCACAGCCAGGCTGTCCATGCTTGGCACAGGTGAACAGCGACTGAGGCAGGATCAAATGCAATAAAAAAGTCAGTAAACACCTGTGAACCTCCCCATTTCTTCTGTGCTTAGTCTCCTCTTCGTCAAGCAAGAGGCGTATCTGTCATGGATTCAGCCCTGGAGAGTCCTCTCTTACTGAAAATGAAGATTCCTCTCTTACTGAAAATGGAGACTCCTCTCCTACTGAAAATGTTTCACACTGCGGTCCAGTCCAGCAGTGGATCAGGCTGCCAGTGTTACTGGTGTCAAGGAAGTTTATTCGCTTCATTTATTTTTTCTCTTTTCTTTTTTGCCCCACTGGGATTAAACCATTCTGTTAAGGTCTGGGCTTTCAAAAGCCAGGCTTGACCCTGAACTGTACCAAGGGCGATTGAGCCACAGAGCATTCATGTATGCTACGCTACTGTTACTCTGCGACAGTGTCATGGCTGCCTGTGACTGTAAGCACGCTATGCACTGAGGAAATTACTACTCAGCCCAGGAGTACAATCGCCTGTTGTATTTAGTCTGAAAAGTTGGAAAAGTTCACAGTTCACCATTCCAGTTTGTGGAGGGATCAAGCCGTTTGTCTACGTACAGTTACACTTTGCTCATTGCATATTTTTTCTGGTCCAATCTGTTTTCTCACACTGAATGTATTCTGCTTGATAGGAGTCTAAAAAGCAGCTAAATTAGAGTTTTGTGGTATACAAAAACGATAAATGTGAACTGTAAGTGTTTATGATATTTTATCTCATTTTGGCCATTAGAGTGCCATTGCCTTTGACTTCAGGACCACACAAAGTGATGATTTAGGAGGATTTCAGCGGATCTCAGCAAATCCTGATGCCCATCACTTTGGCAAGGAGGCATCGGCATGAATCTCATCCAACGCAGTAATGATGGGAGGAGTACTATCGGTTCTGACAGAACAGGGCCCCTCAGTATTCACGCTTTCTCCCCTTGGCCAAAGTCAGTTTTCACGCAATACTTGTCCAGCAGAGCCAATGAAAAAGTGCTGTTTGTTTTCCCACACTAAGCATTGCTCTAGAATCTAATCAGTGCACACACTGTTTTTGAACAGCTCCCAGCTGGCACTGGGCATCTGTGCCTCCAGTGAAGGAGGTTCTTAGAAGGGCTACCTTCGGACCTCGGGCACTTCACCTCCTGCTTTATCAGCAACCCCCGCTGAGACTTAGTCAGTTCAGCATGTCTTACATCTTTTGCTGGTAGTTCCTCCCTTGACTTCTAAATCCTAGGAAGTGGACCATGTATAGATACACCGAGTTTTATTTGTGCGGTATCAAGGGTCATTTCAAAGATCCAGATCATTTCAAAATGTTCCCAAATGTCTTCTGAGACAGCACTTTCAGCTTTCCACATTCAGCTTTACATTTGTTATCACATCTCTGTGGCTTGGTTAGCATCTTGGCTAAGGTCTAATCCATGAAACCGAGGCAGTGCTCCAGTGGCCTTCCAGACGTGACATTACTGCTATATTATTTTCTGTATTACTTTGGGGGTGGTTCACTTAGGTAGACTTTTCAGAGGAGACGCTGAATCATCCCAGAACCATGAGCTGGCTTGTAGGTGGGACATTGCAACCACAGGATCTGTGTATCTGTGATCATGTAGAAGTGCAGTGATCTGTAGGGCTGCTTCTCCTGGGCTCACCTCTGTAGGGCCATGTCAGGGAGAGCAGGCACAGGTTGCTTCCATCCAGCGTGAAGGTCTCCCAATAACCAGCTAGAATCCCTCCATAGAACTGAGTGAGATCCAGCTGCCAGCCTGATCCTCTAAATCACAAGTACACGCTCATATTTTCAGTCTCTTGTTGCTGGCTTGGTTGCCTCTGACTAAGCTTATTATAGTTTAGTATGGCTTTACAGAGTTTCAGTTCAGTGTGGTCTGCTGTACAATGGCATAAAAAAAACCCCTGATGTTTCAGCATTAGAATATTGTCACGGTTGACTCCGCCCCACGTGCCAGTCTTACCCACGTCTCCCGTGTAGCCCCTCCTCATTACGTCATCTTGTCATTCTGTTGCCTTCTACACCCTCGTTTGGTCACGCCCACTTGTTCATGTCCCTGCCCTCCTAATTTTGTTTCAGCTGTTCCTAGTTTCCTTCAGTCATTCCTTGTGTGCCCCAGTGTTCCTTTGTAGGTCATTGCTGGAGTGTTAAGTTCCTGACTTACGGCTGCTGTTGCGTGTATTTTACTTGACTGCGTTAATGTTCTGGGTGTCCTGTGCTTTGTGTTGGTCTCTGCCTCTGCTCACTACCTGTGTCCTCTGCCCCGTGTTCCCCATATTATAATCCCTCACTATCCTTCATGTTTCGGTTCTGTCTGGTATTTTGTACACGTGTTGCTCCCAGTTCTTGGTTGACTTTGTGTACCCAGTTAGTCTGTCCTCGTTTAACGGGTGTAGTTCCGTGTTTAATCTTCCTCCTGCTATTGTTATTCTTCCATTAAATCCTTCTAGAGTGTGTTGTACCCGAGTTAGTCTGTTGGCTTACCCTCGTGTCTTAGCTTCCTTCTTGTTCGTTGTATGGTTGGACTGTTTATTCTCAGTACCGCGCTTCCTCGTTCTCGTGTCGGCACGATTGAATTCAAATCTGTCCTCCCTGTGAACAAACCGCACTCTCTCCTGCAGTTGTGTCCACCTCCTCTTATCATATCGTTACAGATATCTTGAGTAGGTCAGGACGCTTGGAGAACACTGTGTATTAAGCGATTGGTAGAATTGCTTGGAATTGTCCTTGTTATCCAGTCAAGTTCCAATCAGTCTCTTAAAGTTTTACAACTCAGCAGAGAGACGTAGCTCATCCTGCTTGTCTTTGCCTCCAAAGACAGTGACTGCAGTCAACCTATGCCTGTATCAAAAACATCGGACATGTGTGTGTGTGTGTGTGTGTGTGTGTGTGTGTGTGTGTGTGTGTGTGTGTGTGTGTGTGTGTGTGTGTGTGTGTGTGTGTGTGTGTTGGCAGCATCGATGGAATTCTCAGATAATAAGAGAAAACCAACTCTCTTTATGGCATGAGGTGGAGTTCAGGGCTCGTTGTGAAATGCCATCACGAGTTGTAGTTCAGGGTAGAGCTGGGCGATTAATCGATGTTATCTATTAATTCGAATTTACAGTTAAGGAAGATGTGTTTTTATGAAAATCGATTTTCTGAGTTTTAATTTTCACCACCGACACTGCACTGTGGGCTCCCATAGTTCAGTGAGTTTAGCACCTCCCACCCATCAACCCCTAACACACACACACACACACACACACACATACACACACATAAACATGACGGCGGAACTTGTGCCCAAGAAAAGAGCAACTAGCTCCGTGATCTGGAGTTGGTTCGGTTTTGCGGCGTCAGACGTAGACCAAACAAGTCCTCGCTGTAAGGTGTTTGAAACCGATAGAGGGAGAGAGTGAAAAGTGCCATTGTTCAGTTGCGTTGTGAATAAAGTTTCCCTCCGCGGGATATTTTGGATTAAGCAGTTTCTGCCTCGGTTACCGTACCTGCTTCAATGGATTATACTTTGGCGAATGACCGTAGCGCGCGGCTCCACACACCTCACGTGAACCTGCGCGAACGCCGGAGGCGTCCGAAACGATATGCGGTAGTATAAAGAAACACCCCTCAAAAACAGGGGAAGGAACATTTACCTGAAGAAAATGAATGTTGCATTGTGTTTCAGGTTTGAAAAGTGCTGGAATTTAGGCTAAAGTGAGGGCAGCCCTGTTCTTAATCAGATTGTAGACAGCGTGACTGTCAGTACGCAACATGCAACAATTGTTGTTAAATTGTATTTGTTTTCCTTTCTATTAAAAAGGGCACCATTTTTTAAATATCTATTTATTTTTTGAGGTTGTGTTTATTTATTTATTTTAAGTTTGAGGGTGCGTTGTGTCAGTGCTTAAACTATGTTGGAGAAAGCCTTCTAAAAGTTACTGGATGTTCTCACTTGTTTACAATAGTTTTTGCTTGTTTCTGGTTTCACTTTAACCCAAAGGGGAAATTTAAGTGAAAAATAAATTAAAACGTTTTTTTAACCATTCCTTTATCATCTGTAGTTTTTTAATAGAGGAAAATAAATAAATTAAAATCGAAAATCGGATAAAAAAAAAAATCGAAGATTTTTTTGGGGGGCCATATCGCCCAGCTCTAGTTCAGGGGAATGACACTACAGCATACAAAACAATTTCCTTGAGGCACCTTACTTAAGCTAGCCTAGCCGCTAAAGACCAAGTGTGCTTGGTGATGCTTAAATATTTGACTAGCCAAGGAGATCCCCTTAACCTAAGAGTCATCGCAATGCTCTGATTCACAGTGTGAATGCTAATATCCTTCCCATCTCTCCTCTCTCTTTCACCATCTCTCCTCTCTTTCACCATCTCTCCTCTCTTTCACCATCTCTCCTCTCTTTTATCATCTCCTTCCTCCTGCTACGCAGCATCTGGATGTGTTCTCCTCAGTCTCTGTTCACTCGCCATCATGGTGTAGCGGGTGCTTTAGGGGTGCTCAGATTTGGTTTATCCAGCGGTCTGTGGTCTGCAGTCTGCAGTTAACCTCTTCCACCAGGACTTCCTCTTTATGTTCTTGACATGTCCTTCTGCTGCCCTCAATAGTGGGCCAAGCCGCTCAATTCCACCGTATTGTAGAGTGAGAGAGGAGCGTCCTGCACACCACACATCCTCCCTCTCTCTCTCTCTCCTTCCTCTCTCCTCTCTCTCCAGTCTCCCTCCTCTCTCCTCTCTCTCCTCTCTCACTGTCACTTTAGCTCCTCTAGCCCAAGGCCATGTTTGGGCCTAATCCCCCAGTGATGACACATTTTTAACAGTTCTTAAATCGTAATTATATGAAATGGGCTGCAGAGATCTGATTGAAGTGAGACAACTGCTAAAAGTAATCCCAAGGCTTGCTGGTGGCAGTGTAGGCTGTGGGTCAATGCACACTACACGTGCTTCATGATAGTGTGCTCTGTAGAGGTGTATGGAACACAGTGGACACACTACAGTGTCAGCATGTTTTATGTGTGGGAGTTTGGATTTACCCTCATGATTAATCGACTGAGTTGTGTGAACATACGTTTATGCATGTAGGTGACTCTTATTCATTGTACAGAGCCTGAAAGTTAAGGCCTGAGACTTCCCTATTACCATATTAAATGCTAATTCCACCATAGCCCAGCAGCAGAGCTCCTGTTGAACGGCGTCTAATGGCCCCTGGGGAGCAAAATCTCTCTTAGTTAGAGAGAGGTGGCAGACCCACGTACTCTTTCAAGTAAAACACCCTTGTTCTGCAGTTAGTTTAATGTCATTAAACATTCATCTACTAAAACATCACAGTTCTTACCATTAAACAAGCGTGTATGCAGGTGTGTGTGTGTGTGTGTGTGTGTTGTTTTTAGAGAACTTGCGTGTTGAGTGTTGTTTTGAGGTTGGGATGGTTTCTGTCTATCTAGCGCTTTCCTTTCTCCCGCTACGTCCTTAATCCTCATTCTAGGAGGTGATATGCACCGTTGTGCCCTGCCTCAGGGGTTCAGGGATACACACACACACACACACACACACACGTACGAGCTTCTCAACAAGTCACTCGTGTTTCACCACGTTTAGTCAGGCGTGTGTGTGTGTGTGTGTGTGTGTGTGTGTGTGTGTGTGTGTGTGTGCGTGCGTGCGTGTGCGAGCACAAGCTAATGTGTGCATGAGAGTACACACACAAAGGGCGTGCGTGTGCATGAACCCGTGCGCAGAGATGAGGTGGCACTCTGAGGCCTGCCAGGGCCTCCCACTAGTGACCCCGCCAGGAAAGGCAGTCATCCAGAAACACCCATCTGTGCTGCTGCTCCTTCTGCAGAGAGAGTGTGTGTGTGTGTGTGTGTATGTGCGTGCGTGCGTGTTTGTTGCCAACCTAATGTGTTTGAGTTTCACTGTACCAGAAGTCATGCCAGTGTGTGACTTACATGAAGATTAAGATTCCTTTTTGCAAAGTAGTGAATTCACAAACTTGAGAATTGTTTTCTGCTACCTAATGTGGGAAATCTATTAATTTTGCATAATAATGCATGTTAAAAGCATTTTTGTTTAAAGCCCTTCAGCCTTTTCCGTTTGTTAATGATCGTGTAGTGATGTTGTTAATTGCTCTCATGCAAACGGTACTTTATCTTGACAAACAAACAATGCGAACTGCTAATTACACCAGCCCCCAGAACAAAGCACCCACTGGTCCATGAACACTGCTCCTCAGGACAGTGTGTGGCTGCCTGCTGCTCACATCAACTGCTTCAGTTGTCTTCACCTTGTGTTTCAGTCAAATTTGGAGAGAATGATGGAAGCAAAGATTTGTCACCCGATGCCCCCCCTCCCCCCTCGCTGTGTGCCTGAGCTGCAGGTGCCAGATGGCAGCTGATACCCACCATGCCAGCTCAGCTGTGGCACCGGGCACGACCCCTGCGACCTTCCAGCTTCCCGAGGGCACGTCATTCACCCTTCACCTCTAATGTGGTGACTCGTAGCTTCAGAACAAAAAGACCAAAAAACACACAACATATAGCTTAGCAGATTTACTTGTGTTATTGTCCTGCTTGCTTTTATGTTACCTGGTTTGTATTGCCCTTAAAGCACTGTGTGTATTGTATGGCTGCGTGTACTGTGTGTATGGCTGCGTGTATTGTGTGTATGGCTCGTTGTACTGTGTGTATGTATGGCTGTGTGTATTGTGTGTATGGCAGCATGTACTGTGTGTATGGCTGCGTGTATTGTGTGTATGGCAGCATGTACTGTGTGTATGGCTGCGTGTATTGTGTGTATGGCTGCATGTAGGCTTGTCACGATACTAAGAATTACAACTTCGATACGATACTTAAAAAAATATTGAAATTCGATACCATTTTCGATACCAAAGTCAGATGGTGCTAATTTCCGTTTTAAAGCCTTTTTATTTTATTTTTATAAACAAACAAATGAATGTTGCTTTGTGTTTAAAAATGCTTGAAATTGTAACTTCATTTCACAACAAATATCTGTCTGACTGAACAGTTCTTTTGAGCTAACAAATACTAGCATCTTGTAATTCCAGGATGAAACATGAGAGAACGTGAAGACGTTACGATTGGGCGTTTTGAAAATAAACAACCATTAAATAATGTGATAAAAAAGCGAATAATTTCGAGTATATGTATAAATATTTAACTTATCCCAACAAACATGCAACGTCAGAAAGACGTTAAAATCAAGTCTGTATCACGTCGGTCAGTCCAGACTCATTTTTGCATGTCTGGTGGACGTTCAAAACTGGTTCAAAATCTGACAGTGTGACTAGGACCTTAACCTTTTAACTTAACATGAACGTCTATGACGAGTTTTCTATCTGAACGTCTGACTAGGACCTTTATTGGATGTCAGGACGTGCAAAAACTGCAACTGAACGGCAGTAAAAGACGTTTAAAAAAGACGTCGCTAAAACTTTCATTCTGGCTTTTCAGTGGACGTCTTTTGAACGTGTCAAAGTGTCTTTGCTCGTGCTGGGAAATATTGAAATGGACCTTGAAAGTGACATACAAGTGTGAATTCCACAAGGTGTATGAACCCTGCAAACATGACTTTGTTCATCGCGCTGAAGCGCGGCGCACGCGAGGTCGTGCACCTCTCGAATTTTGTAACTTCGCGCGCGCCGCGCCTCAGCGCAATGAACAAAGTCATGTTTGCAGGGTTCAATTCAAGCGCTTGTACCAATATTTCCCAGGACGTTAAACTTAATTAAGTTAAATATTTATACATATACTCGAAATGATTCGAAATATTGTGCTTTTAATCACATTATTTAATGGTTGTTTATTTTCAAAACGCCCAATCTTAACGTCTTCACGTTCTCTCATGTTTCATCCTGGAATTACAAGAGGCTCGTATTTGTTAACGTCATACAGAGAACTGTTCAGTCAGACAGATATTTGTTGTGAAACGAAGTAGTTACAATTTCAACATTTTCAAGTACTTTAGCCTAAATTGCAGCACTTTTCAAACCTGAAACACACTGAAACACAAAGCAGCATTAAAATTCGTCAGGTAAGTGTTCATTCCCCTGTTTTGAGGGGTGTTTCTTTTATACTACCACATATAGTTTCGGACAACACTGCAAAGCAGAAAGTAAAGCCTCCACCGCTCGCGGAGGTTCGCGTGAGGTGCGCGCGGAGTCGAGCGCTATGGTCACTCAACCAGGCTTTAGCGCCCTTCGTTGAAATGTTCCAAAAGCACCGCTTGCAAACGGGCTTGTTCATGTCCTTCGGTTTTCCATCTGTATCTGCTTCGAATCCAACAGCACTGCGTTTGCTTTAGCTGCCATATTAGCATTACAAACTGTCCTGTGCATTACGGCAGCTTGGGTGGGTCAAACGAAAGCGCATTTTATGTAAAAAGAATCGATACTTAAAGGAAACGAGTATTGTACCGTTTCAGAATGTTCAGTATCGATACGTATCGATATATCGATTTTTTTGACAACACTAGCTGCATGTATTGTGTGTATGGCTCGTTGTACTGTGTGTATGGCTGCGTGTACTGTGTGTATGACTGTGTGTACTGTGTGTATAGCTGAAGCACTGTATGCAAGGTTGTGTTGTGTAACCTGAGTGACATTTAGTGCTTACATTATAGCATTTAGCAGACACTTTTCTCCAGAACGGCAAACAGAGGTGATATATACCTGACACCTTGGAAAAGCATCCTTAGTTAGTACAAAAAGGTTAAAAATAGTCCAGAAATACCATTAACGAAGATGCTGACAGTGTGACTGCTGAAAGCCAGACTGTGAGATCCAGTACAATGCTGTATTTATATTACAGTAGTGCTGGAATGAAGCCCATCTCTGCAGAAAGGCTGTGTCTGATACCAGGCCTGTGTCATTCAGTGACCACATCCCTCCAAAAGCACTTGGCCCTTGTACAGACAGGAACCAGGACTTCTACCCGGTCAAACTTCCGGCATCTGATACTCAGAAGTGTAGTTTGATGGGTCTGGGACGTCTGACTGAGATGCTTTTAATAAAACATAAATAGATGTGGCGTGTCTTTTTTCAGTAATAGTGCAGGGCAGGATTTGTGATCTGGTCTCTCATTCCCCGCAAAGAAGATGGCATGAAATATGGATCCTTTTATTTTCTGCTGTGGAAATGGTTTGAGCTGAGCCTTTTTATAAAGAACTTGAAATCATGATTTAAAGCTCAATTTCTCTTTAAATTATGTACGTTTTTCATTTTTGGTGGGGAGGAGGGGTTCTTCAAAATAGATTTTTGAATAGGTATTTGCAGTTAAGAATATATTTTTAAAATAATTTTCATAGATTCTTATATTACTATTTTTCTGCTTTTTATAACCTTTACTGCTAATTTATATTGAAGAGACAATGCCAAGGTGTAAATGGGCTCTTCTATCTAAGTGTGTTTATGTCTGTCTGTGTCATTCATTTACACTGGACATTTGCTTAAGGGTTATTATAACTGCTGACTATCTATTCTTAACCTGGTTTAGTTGCCACGGCAGCCAGTGTGTGGGGGGAGATGTTGGATTATGAAAGGTGAATGGGGAACGGTTCTGGTTCAGAACGAACCGCAGTTCACACACTGTTCCTTTCACCCCCACAACTTCACTGTGCTATACTGCACCCTGTGGGGATGCTTAAGGAAAGGAAAAGTGACCCAGTCAGGGATTTTTTTATTTTGCTTAAAAGACAAAAGAATTTTTGCTTGGGGTTTGTGACATGAAAGTTTCATTGTTTAGTTTCATTGTATAGGAGTCAGGGTTCCTAGCCTCTAATAGAGACACACAGTGAGATGAGCTCTGTGTGTGTGTGTGTGTGTGTGTGTGTGTGTGTGTGTGTGTGTGTGTGTGTGTGTGTGTGTGTGTGTGTGTGTGTGTGTGTGGTGTGTGTGTGTGTGTGTGGTTGCATGTTCATGTGTATTCCTTGCATGTCTGGTATTGGGTGGTGCTGGACTGATGTGTGTGTGAGTAGCTATAGGTGAGTCCGTCTCGCTGCTGTCACTATGAGAGGCAGCAGAGAAGAAAAGTGAACACACTCCCACTCACTCTCTCCACTTCTTTCTCCACCTCACTCCCCTTCACCCTCACTATCGCTCACTCACTGGCCCATTCCCTCTCACTCTCTCACTCTTTCTCACCCTTACTCTCACACTCCCAGTGTTATCTTAAATGTGTCTCAGGCATCTTTCATCAGGCCAACTAGAGCGTGACAGCAGCCGTGGGCACACTCCCCTTACAACCCCCATCCTCTGCTCCTTCTGCACTCTTTCATCCTCTCTGCTCTCTCTCCCCTCTCTCTTCCCTCTCCCCCTCTCTCTCTTCCTCTTCCCTCTCTCATCTTCCTTTTCCTCTCTGCTCTCTCCCCACTCCTCTCTCTTCCTCCTCCCTCTTTCACCTCTCGCTTCCTTTCTGCTCTCTCTCCCCCTCTCTTCCTCTTCCCTCTCTCCCCTCTCTCCACTCTTTTTTTCTCTCTGCTCTCTCTCCCCTCTCTCTTCCTCTTTCCTCTCCCTCTCTTCCTCTCTGCTCTCTCCTCTATCTTCCTCTACCCTTTTCTCTCCCCTCTGTTTCTCTCTCCCCTCTCTCTTCCTCTATTCCTTCTATCCTCTCTTCCTCTCCCCTCTGTCCCCTCTCTCTTCCTCTCTGCTCCTTCTATCCTCCCTCTTCCTCTCTCATTCTCTCTTCATTCCCTTCCATTCTCTCACTCCCTCACAACTATCAGAGCACGGTGGTAATTTGAGTGAACTAATCACAAGAGGCAGTCATATGTGAACACTACCCACTGTGATCTGGACCAGTCTTCAGTATCACAATAAAAGAAGCCAACAGTAATTCCATCAGCATTATATGAGTTATCATCATGCTGCCTCTTTTCTTTGAGCTCTAAAGACAGACCTGTAATTACATTATCAGACAACTAGGAAATGTCACCAAATGGCCACACAGAAATAACATGTTAGGTCATAGTACAAACCCAAACCCTGATTGTCCTCATAGTCCCCGTATTCTTCTATCAGATTCTGTATCTGGAGCTTTCAAATATATTTCAAAATGATTTTAGTACACAGTTCGTGCTGAGGTGCATTCTGGACCAACAATATTAGGCCCTGCTTTGATGGCCAGTATCCGTAGTCACCCCAGTCCAACGGCTTCAGTCTGCCTCATTTCTGCTGGAGCCGCCTGTTCTCAACATTTATTTCCTCCACATAGATTTGTTAGTTCTCTTTTACAAGTTCTGCTTTTATGTCTGCATTTACGAGGAACCAGGCACAGATTCACAGCCTGTGGCTCAGGCCCAGCAAAGCCTGTAACCCAGAACCTGGAGTGTTCGGAGAGCTTCACCTGCCCTCTCGTTCATGGCTCCTGGCTGGAGGTGGTCTTTTTCAGGAGGGATACCTGTGTTTCACATGTGGCCATAATTCCTTTGGGATGCTGGCAGATGGGCCACCTGAAGATAAAGATCTCCTTTAGATGTTCCTCCTAGATGTTTGTAAATGCCAAACAGGTTTTCTGGATCATGCAGGTGTTGGAAATATGCTGTGCAGAAATAATTAAGTAACATGTCCACATGTCCACAGATCTTCTTATGCAAAATGGTGTGTGTTTGTGTGAACAACATTGTGTACATTAAGAGGGAGTAGTGAGAGAATAGTGTGAGTTGTTAGTTGGTGCAGAACTAAAAGCTTCCGGCTAGAAAGCAATCGAAAGAACCTTGGCAGAAGTTTGTGAGAAAACAGACGGTTTGATGTGTGTTGAGGGGTGAGGAGGGGTGGGGAGAGCTGGGGAGGAAGTGGTGTGGCCCGCGAGTCCTAGCTTTCTTATGTAGACATAACCAAGACCTCTCTCCTCTGTCAGCCTGAATCTGCTTCATGGCTGCTTCATTGTTATGCAGTGAAGGACTGTTCACAAAGACCAGGAGCACACACACACACACACACACACACACACACACACACAGACAACACACATGCTCCCATCAAAGCGCACACACACATGCAGGTGACACGGGAGCATCCATCTCTTCACTAATATTGAATCAATCACATATATATTGATCATCCCCCCCCCCCCCCCCCCCCCTCTCTCTCTCTCTCTCTCTCTCTCTTACATATCCACCACCACCACACACATATACACACACTCACAAATGCACACAGCACCACACATTTGCTCTCTCTCTCTCTCTCTCTCTCTCTCTCTCTCTCTCTCTCTCTCTCACACACACACTCACACACATACACACACACACAGAGCAACAACATGAGGCATCCATCACGTCCTTCACAGCCCATCACATGCATATTGATCATCTAGGAGCTCTTGTGTGGTCACACACACACACACACACACACACACACACACGCTACTTATAGGCAAATAAAGTATGAGTCAGCATCTTCTAGGACGGAAGTACTTCTGGATGCTGCAATAGTAGGAAACACACACACTTTCACTTTGACTTTCACACACATAGGCACACACACACTGTTTTAACAATGTGGGTTTAATCTGCACCCCATTAGTTGCTTGTCATAACATCAGTAACACACCCAGTGTAATGTATTTGAACCAATAGTCTTAGCTGTTAAACAGTGTTACCACTGGAGCATGCTTATGCCGTTAGGGTATGAGCAAACTAAGCTTGATCATATTTGGCAAAAACTACTTCAGGTTTTTAAATTATTCAGAGAAACATGAGCATATTCGCCTTCTCCGTCAAGAAGAGGACGTTTTCACTTGTGTGTTCTGGATTGAGCCTGTGCTTTTTAAAATCGTTTTTCTTTAATTTCTGAAGGTGCACCTCTGAAATCTGAAGTGGCAGTTTGTGACACATTAGTTTAAAAAAGCAGATTGGCTCAGGTGCTTCTCATCCTTGAAGGGTTTGTCTTAGAGGTCTATAAACCCTTCACTAGATCTCACCCAAGGTCTTATTGCCTGTTTTTGATAATAAACTTGGACTTTACAGTCAGACATAAACTCGCTGTGTGATGCCAGTCCGCCTCTAGTCATGCGCTCGTCACCCGGAGACCTCACACCCTCCCGGTTTAAAGTGATAAAAGTATCTGACCAGACTAACCTAACGTATTCCATTAGGCAGTAAGCTCAATCAGAAGCGAGATCATTCCCATGAAGTCATGGGAAGAAATGACATTCATAGTCTTCAGGCAATACCGGTTTGCAGACCAGTGGAGAAAAAAATGACCTGAACAAACGTTTGCTTTGCTTTCATTCATCTGAGCCTTGCTTCAGGATAAACAGCTTCGGGACTCTTCGGGACACTTAATGCGATGTGTTAATGTGTGATTTTCTAGCATCATGGAGGGGAAAATGGAGGCCAATGTATCAAGCATCAGTAATGTCTTCATTCTGTAATATGACCTGCTTCCTTCAAATTGCTGTTATAGCTTGTGCTCCTTGTAGGGATGCATAGAATTGCCTTTACAGGTTTTTTGGTGAGTGAAGGTAATTGCTTGCTGGGTGCCCCCACCCTTTCCCAACCCCAAAGCAAGAACATTGTCACCCAAGACAGGTCTGAAGGTACAAATCTAAGCCTATCACTGAATTTCATCCTTGCTGGTGTCCTTGATGCCTACCCAGTGAACTCCTTTCTTCTTTTTTATGCCAGTGGCACGGTTAACTGCCGAGTAAATGAGCCGAATGTCTCTGGACAGCCTTAGGCTGCTGTGTCCAAAATTAAAGCTGTTTTCTCAAAGATGCATGTGTGAAAGAATGAATAAATTAATTGGTGGTTGGTGGTAGTGTAGTGGGTGTAGTGTAGTGTATCATACGTCTGACTTCCTCTCTAATTTGTTGCTCTCGATAAAAGCTTCTGCCATATGCATAAATGTAAATGAATGAATAACCTACCTTGACAGTTGTTGGGTCTAAGTGCCATAAGGTGTCAGAACTCCATTTCCCAGACTCCCAAGCAAACTGTCCCAAACCATCAGCCTATCAGGAACCTTCAACAGATTATTTTTCATCACCTGATGTTCTTTTCCATATGTCTATATAGACACTCTGGTTACCGTTATTCCTTTGCTAAGTACTGTACGTAAGCAAACCTTTGTTTATATAGCACTTCTCCATACAAAGCCACAAAGTGCACACTGAAAATAGGAAATAAATAAATAAACAATTTCAAAACACAAAGCACAACATTACATACAACAATCCACCCAAATTAGAATGAACATTGTAAAGTAGTGTTCATTTAGTTTAGTCATGTTTCCTTCCTAGCTGATGCTGTAAACCAGGGGTGCCCACAAGTTTTCAGCTTTCGAGCTACTTATAAGATGACCAAGTCAGAAAGATCTACCGGGGGTTTGGGGGCTACCATGAATGTCAATCAAAATACAACCGTCAGTGCAGATGGGCGATTCATCTACTACTTTTTAATGTCACGCGATCTACGCACATTCCTTCGCGATCGACCGACACTTCCTCGATGACGATCGATGTAATGAGCACCACTGCTGTAGAGTAAAACCTTTCTGCTGTTTGGAAGCACCTCGCAAGTTTGGCAGAGGACTGCAGAACTGGAACAAATGTTGAAGAGCTTAGACAAAGAGAGCA
The DNA here is from genome assembly GCF_052324685.1 of Brachyhypopomus gauderio. Taxonomy (NCBI): domain Eukaryota; kingdom Metazoa; phylum Chordata; class Actinopteri; order Gymnotiformes; family Hypopomidae; genus Brachyhypopomus; species Brachyhypopomus gauderio. Next base: position 14,352,019 of record NC_135227.1, read on the forward strand.
TTTAAGACTACTAATCAGTCATCTTCAAATGCATCATTACACTCGTGTGTGTAAAGAATACGAGGCGTCTAGCATTAGCAAGAATACAAAAGAAGCACCATCAGCAGTATCTATATGGCAGACTACACCCGCCCTTCACGGGTCTGGTTGCTCATCTTCAGCTGTGGACTCGTTTCGAGCGTTTTGAGCCTCCAGATTGTCTCCCGGGTCGTCTGTACATTTCTGGCCCCTGCCAGCTCTTTATAATGTTGTTACACAGACATGCTAGGACTAATGACATATGGATTCGTGGTGTCAGTCTGATGAGCATCCTCAGCTTAACAGCGTACAGGCTCGACGAAGATGTGGAAAGGGCAGTTTTGTATATACAGGAGTTCTCCACTTAATGTACAGTGACAGAAATCTCCATTGTTTTGGATGAAATGCTTGCACAGTGGAACACAACGAGCCCGGCGGCGCACGGCGTGATACGAGATGATGTTGACAACACGGCGGAGACTGTGGAGGAGTGTGGGGGAGTGTGGAGGAGTGTGGGGTCGCTCGCACGGGCTGGATAGCACCGTACAGCTAACGTTTAACCAAGGGGGTCTGAGTCAGCGAAGCATTTCAAAGTGCGTGTCCATCAGGAGAAAGCACAGTGCTTATTTTAAGCATCCCGTCTCGCCAGCTTGCCTAAGCATCCTTGGTAGAAGCAACGTGTGGAATTTGTATCACCGATCACAATGACAACACAGCTGCTTGTTGCAACGACTCTTGCTGGTGACACGGCCCGTGCACCAGGGGCACGAGGACCCAGAACAGATGGGGAGCCCCTCCAGTGCATGTGTGCACTCCCTCACTTCACTTCATCAAGTGTGTACTCCCAATAACTCACTTCACTTCATCAAGTGTGTACTCCCAATAGCTCACTTCACTTCATCAGCCACACCAGTAATCTAAACCTGAACTGAAATCCATATTTAGCTATGACTCACCTAGAACCATAACACTACAGTGTAGTTTGTGACCCAGGCTGCATCGTTAGAGAGTGTATCTTTGGTTTGGCGTGTGTGATCACAGTAACTCCTGTGTTTATCTCACCCAGTGTGCCAGCCCCAGGAAGCTTCGTGAGCCGCCCTGCCAGCCCCTCTGTCCCGTGTTGACAGTCAGTGTTAATTCTCTGCTGCTGGTCAATTGGTCGATGAGAAACAACAGGATTGTGTATGAGAAGGCAAAGATGATTCAGATTGTTAAGAAAAACATGGACCACTTGCTGTCTGTATAAGCAATACTGAGCTTTTATTCTGACCATTACCATGTTCATGTCTGCAACAGAAAATAATAAAATGTAAGAAATAGAAAGTAATGATATATATACAGTATAGTTTGAATTTGTTGCAAAATGCATATAGGTAAAATGATCAGTTATTAATATTGGTACCAGTCAAAACAAGTTGCTAATTATCATTGTACCAATATCAGTGTATCCATAGTTTGGGCTGAAGAGTGTTGTGGTCTCATGTGCACTAGTGGAGAGGATTTCTATCTTTGGAAAAGATGCAAAGCTCAGACATCAGTGATTTAGTACTGAGGGATGGCCATAGCTTTATTTACAATGACGCTTCGATTAGAAAAATGATAGAACTTCCAGAAGAGTGGGGGACATCTAACCCACTAACTCCTTGTGCACTACAGGAACCACAGACAGAAACCGACACCGTGTTCAACACATCAAGCAGAATGGCCTCCATTTGATCTGCTTTGCCCCTCTTGGGGCAGCTGCCTCATTTCTGCAGACGGTTCTATCATTGCTGCTTTGCTGTTTCAGCAGGTGTCACGTTCCTAAAGCAGTGCAGACCTGAGACAGCTCCACAGTTCTTCATGTAGGCTGCTAAGATTTTAGATTTGTCGATTATTCCATTCACAAGTCCCACACGCATAAGAACATTCTCATCCTGGACATCGTCTTGCGTCTGCGATGCGGGCAGGCCATGGAAATTCCTTACACTACAGTAGTGCTGCTTTAAAGTTCCCCCGTGGTCACTCAGAGTTGCTCGACCCCTGACCTGTTTGTTATTGGACGTAGTCTTCTGTAGGCTTTAGCAGATATCAAACGTGGGTTCTCCTGATGTGGTTTGGGAGTGTGCGATCTGCAGAAATAAAGCGGCATGTGAGGGTGGTGTTTGCTCTCTACACTGTGTTTTTCAGCGCATCGTTCACGGTCTGCTTCATCGTTGCCTTTTCTTCGGTTGCAATTACATTTGCTCTGTCACAAACTGTATGATCGTGGATCACTGAGAAATCGGCATCCCTGCTCAGATTGTACAGCCTGTAAGAGCCTGAGCCATAGATGGAAAGAAACTACAGACATAACATGTGATTGTGTACTGTCTGACGGGCATGTGATCATACCGTAGTGTCTGACAGGCAACATGTAATTCAGTTTCCTTTTGATGAGGATACATGTGTTGTATTCACTGGACATAGGTCATATTTAGAACCCCTGTCCTCTGACCCCTGACCCCTGTCTCAGACTTTAAAATTCTCCCCAATCCATACATATAACAGTGCTTCTTTTTTCATTTTATTGTGCCATATCTGGCTCTTTTAACATTTTCTCTTTATTTTAATTTTATTTTGTCAATGTTTTTTCTTTCATTATAATATACTGATATATGCATGATGTACTGATGTACTGTTCTCTGTTTGCTTACATTTTCTCCCATTTTTGCATGATAAACTGGCTCACCTATGAAAATATTATGGTAATGTCCTAAAACGTAATGTCACATTATGGTACGAAAATGATTGGTTTGCTCCAGTACTTTTAATGTCCGTTAATTGGGAGCTTGCCCGAGCTTAAAGGAGACTGGTGAGTGTGAGCCAGTCCCTGGCATTATGTGTCCTGTCGTGAGCTCCACTAGAGCATGACAGCCACCTTCTCACATGTGGTGGCAGCAGCATTACTGGGGCATCATTAGCAAGAACATGTTAAAAACACCACCAGAAATTATGGTAAGCCACTCTTTTCAAGGTTACGGTAAGGGTAAGCCACTCCATCTAGGGTTAAGGTAAGGGTAAGCCACTTCTTCTAGGGTTAAGGTAAGGGTAAGCCACTCCATCTAGGGTTAAGGTAAGGGTAAGCCACTTCTTCTAGGGTTGAGGTTAGGATAAGCCTCTCCTAGGGTTAAGGTAAGGGTAAGCCACACCTTCTAGGGTTAAGGTAAGGGTAAGCCACTCAATCTAGGGTTAAGGTAAGGGTAAGCCACTTCTTCTAGGGTTAAGGTAAGGGTAAGCCACTCCATCTAGGGTTAAGGTAAGGGTAAGCCACTTCTTCTAGGGTTAAGGTTAGGATAAGCCTCTCCTAGGGTTAAGGTAAGGGTAAGCCACTCCATCTAGGGTTAAGGTAAGGGTAAGCCACTTCTTCTAGGGTTAAGGTTAGGATAAGCCTCTCCTTCTAGGGTTAAGGTAAGGGTAAGCCACTCCTTCTAGGGTTAAGGTAAGGGTAAGCCACTCCTTCTAGGGTTGAGGTAAGGGTAAGCCACACCTTCTAGGGTTAAGGATAAGGGTAAGCCACTCCATCTAGGGTTAAGGTAAGGGTAAGCCACTCCTTCTAGGGTTGAGGTTAGGATAAGCCTCTCCTTCTTGGGTTAAGGTAAGGGTAAGCCACTACTAGGGTTGAGGTTAGGATAAGCCTCTCCTTCTAGGGTTAAGGTAAGGGTAAGCCACTCCATCTAGGGTTGAGGTAAGGATAAGCCTCTCCTTCTAGGGTTAAGGTAAGGGTAAGCCACTCCATCTAGGGTTGAGGTTAGGATAAGCCTCTCCTTCTAGGGTTAAGGTAAGGGTAAGCCACTTCTTCTAGGGTTAAGGTAAGGGTAAGCCACTCCATCTAGGGTTGAGGTTAGGATAAGCCACTCCATCTAGGGTTAAGGTAAGGGTAAGCCACTTCTTCTAGGGTTAAGGTTAGGATAAGCCTCTCCTAGGGTTAAGGTAAGGGTAAGCCACTCCATCTAGGGTTAAGGTAAGGGTAAGCCACTTCTTCTAGGGTTAAGGTTAGGATAAGCCTCTCCTTCTAGGGTTAAGGTAAGGGTAAGCCACTCCTTCTAGGGTTAAGGTAAGGGTAAGCCACTCCTTCTAGGGTTGAGGTAAGGGTAAGCCACACCTTCTAGGGTTAAGGATAAGGGTAAGCCACTCCATCTAGGGTTAAGGTAAGGGTAAGCCACTCCTTCTAGGGTTGAGGTTAGGATAAGCCTCTCCTTCTTGGGTTAAGGTAAGGGTAAGCCACTACTAGGGTTGAGGTTAGGATAAGCCTCTCCTTCTAGGGTTAAGGTAAGGGTAAGCCACTCCATCTAGGGTTGAGGTAAGGATAAGCCTCTCCTTCTAGGGTTAAGGTAAGGGTAAGCCACTCCATCTAGGGTTGAGGTTAGGATAAGCCTCTCCTTCTAGGGTTAAGGTAAGGGTAAGCCACTTCTTCTAGGGTTAAGGTAAGGGTAAGCCACTCCATCTAGGGTTGAGGTTAGGATAAGCCACTCCATCTAGGGTTAAGGTAAGGGTAAGCCACTTCTTCTAGGGTTAAGGTTAGGATAAGCCTCTCCTAGGGTTAAGGTAAGGGTAAGCCACTCCATCTAGGGTTAAGGTAAGGGTAAGCCACTTCTTCTAGGGTTAAGGTTAGGATAAGCCTCTCCTTCTAGGGTTAAGGTAAGGGTAAGCCACTCCTTCTAGGGTTAAGGTAAGGGTAAGCCACTCCTTCTAGGGTTGAGGTAAGGGTAAGCCACACCTTCTAGGGTTAAGGATAAGGGTAAGCCACTCCATCTAGGGTTAAGGTAAGGGTAAGCCACTCCTTCTAGGGTTGAGGTTAGGATAAGCCTCTCCTTCTTGGGTTAAGGTAAGGGTAAGCCACTACTAGGGTTGAGGTTAGGATAAGCCTCTCCTTCTAGGGTTAAGGTAAGGGTAAGCCACTCCATCTAGGGTTGAGGTAAGGATAAGCCTCTCCTTCTAGGGTTAAGGTAAGGGTAAGCCACTCCATCTAGGGTTGAGGTTAGGATAAGCCTCTCCTTCTAGGGTTAAGGTAAGGGTAAGCCACTTCTTCTAGGGTTAAGGTAAGGGTAAGCCACTCCATCTAGGGTTGAGGTAAGGGTAAGCCACTCCTAGGGTTGAGGTTAGTGTAATAGGTGGTTGTGTTGCGCCTTCAGGACGTCAGCTCTGTTTTCCATTGATTATAGCCACATTTAAAAAGTGCAAATAGGCCAACTGCTTTTATCAGAATTAGTGGCGCATGACGGCTAAGTGAAGACAGTGTGGCGCATGACTCGTTTACCTTGCCGCACCTGCGCTTGTTGGCTATCGTCCTCAGCCCTTTCCCATCAGCAGAAAAACAATGAGGCCCAGGTAGAGGCAGCATCGTTGGGGAAGGTGTGAGGTCTGGGCTGCCATGCACTTTCACTCAGAGGAGCAGCACTTTTGTTTACCGCTGATATGTCAAGCAGCGAGAGTTCACTCTCTCCATATTGACTCTGAAGTAAAGTGCTGCCTGGTTAGATTTAAATTTGTAATATTTGTCATTGTGACGCCTTCAAAGCCTTTTAAGAATGTGCTATAAACAAGCTGGCGAAGGAGCACTTATCTTGACCCTTCACTTAATAATATGGAAAGACTGAGAAGCACAGGTTGTCATACTATAGAGCAGAGAAAGGCAGATTCAGCCATGGCATGTACCTCTGTGCTTCATCTCATAAAAATGTCTTCACAACAACGGGAAGCAACTCGCTCCGCCCTGTATACACCAGCCATGCTCAAAAAAGAAAAAACATTTCAAGAATCTCCTTTGACTGTTCAGACTTTACATTCTTCCAATTACTGTTAGTTTAAAGGAACCTTTCATATCAACTGTTCGGATTCAAGGTATTGTGAGATCTGATGAGTGGCTCTCTGTGGGTCAAACACAGAGTTTCTTCAGTCTTTGTATCCCCGTAGTGTGGTGTGAACATTAGAGCATGATGCTCAACCTTCTATTATGAAACTAGGTCCAAGATGGGCCAGACAATGAGGTCGTACTGCTCCGGCCTGCTTGGAGAGAAGCCCCTGTGCTAGCCTGGACTAGACGTTAAAAACAAACACACATCAGCCTCAATTCCTCCACGTGTGATGTAAAATGAGAAAGGGAGAGAGGGAGAAAGACGAGAGCATGGCGGAGAGGGAGACCCAGAAACAGAGCGGATCAGAGGGAAGGACGATGCTGTAGGAGATGAAAACTTGATGACGTTCCCGAAAAAACCTTTGGTCGTCCCCCCTATTCCCTCGTACTCCGCACACGCTCTGATGCAGCTGTGTGGAAGGCAGTGGGCGGGGCCGTCGGTCGCTGGGAGACCGCACCTGCATGGGAGGAGTCAAAGGGCATCTGATCTGAAAGGATGCTGAGATGTTGACAGTCTTCGCGCTCCCTTAGTGTTCCAGACGCCCCTTATCACGGCCACAGGGCACACAGGGCAGGCAGGAGGCTCAGAGCATGCTGGGATAGACAGCTTTTCAGATGGCCTGCTCAAGACAGTGTGTGTGTGTGTGTGTGTGTGTGTGTGTGTGTGTGTGTGTGTGTGTGTGTGTGTGTGTGTGTGTGTGTGTGTGTGTGTATGAGTGTGTGTGTGTGTGTGTTGGAGGAGGGTATATGAGTCCTGTTGTGAGTATGATTCTCTCTGGTAACTCACATGTGAACGCACTGTGCTGTACAGTGTTAAAGGGTGGCAGAATTTCTGGAATATGCACACATACACATGCACACCCACACAAACACACACACATGCGCACCCACACAAACACACACACACACACACCTAAAGCCCCTCTGGCTCCATTCCAGCAGTCCTGTGGCCTGATAAGAGAATCAGGAACCCTGGAGACAGGCTTTTCAGCAGTGGAAGGTTGCAAACAGCCAGGCCTCCAAACTTCATCCATCTCCAGTTCACAGCAGCAGCCCTTCTAGAAGGCCTGATCCCCGTACAAAGCCCGACTGCCCCCCGCTGTGCCTCTAAGATTACATCCTCGGACAGAGGTCACTGCCCTCCTTTGTCCCCTGTTTTTGTTTGTTTGATTTCGTGTTTGTTTTAAGCAGGCAGCATCTCTCTTGCTGTCAGAGATCACTGCCCTCCTTTGTGCTCCAGACATCAGGCCAAGCAGCTTTGCTAAGAAAAGAGCCTTTAGTTGTAGTGAGAGCCTCCATTGAGGCTCTAGGAGTGGGAGATGAGGTACCAGGCCTTGGCTCGGGCTCGGTTACTCTGGACCCCATTGTGGCTCTAAGGAGGCCAGCTGGGGGACCTCGGTGACCCTCCAGTGCAGCACGGGGGGAGGTTGGACGGTCATGTGGCTACAATGCCATCTCTGCTCACTCCTGCCCTGGATAACAAAGACAGCTGAAAGTCAGTTGAGGCCAGGGGGAGAGGGAGGGAGGGAGGGAGAGAGAGAGAGAGAGAGAGAGAGAGAGAGAGAGAGAGAGAGTCTGAAAGCATGTCTCATCAACACGGACCAACATGTTGGTTGTGTCTTCTCTCCTCTGACACGTTGCTACAAGAGAGAGAGTGAGAAGGAAAGATGGAGAGAGAGAGCTGTGGAATGATAGAATAGACTGCACTCATGGCTAGACATATGTTGCTTTGTTGAAATTAAGTTATGCATGATCAGATGAGGTGACAGGATAAGATGGCAGTGCTTTCTCTCTCATGTCCGTTCTTGAAGGCACTGTCTAAAACACACACACACACACACACACGCACACACACACACACACACACACACACACACACACACACACACACACACACACACACACACACACACACACACACACACACACACACACACACCTACTGCTGCAGTGCTTTTGGAGGGTTTACCCAGACGGCTGCTCCTTGGCCGGGTAGACTCTTACCACTGCTTATTATCAGTACACCAGGAAGAACCCCAGGTTGTTTACAAACAGCACCCACACCCCCACATTACGGTCTAACTTTGCCCATGTGATGTGAGGAGTTCTGATTTTCTGAGCTCCAGGGCTTAAGCAGAGTTCAGCACACCCAGCTGAACACCTGGACACCTAACACCCATCTGAACACCTAACGCCCAACTCAACACCAAACAGCCATCTGATTACCTAACATCCAGCTGAATACCATACACCCAGGTGAGCATATATCACCCAGCCAAACCGTCATCCAGCCCAACACCCAGCTGAACACCGAACACACAGAAGCCACACTCTGAAAAGAAACATGGGTTTACAAAGGAAGCTCACTGATTTATTTATTTGTTTATCCAACTCTTGCTTCTCACTCTGTGTCCTCCGTCTCTGTATAAATTCCCACTCCCCCTTCCTTTTGTATTCAGGACTCTGTATAGATCCCCCCACTCTCCATCACCATTATGTATTCAGGATTCAGTATAGATTCCAACCCCCCCATTCTTTGTATTCAGGACTCTATATAGGTCCCCCTCCCCACCTTTATACATTCAGGATTCTGTATAGATTCCCACTACCTTCCCCCACCCACAGTTGTATTGTGATTCATGTAACGGTTAAGCTGAGCTTTCAGATAGGAAGCAGGGCAAGAGGAGGTGCAGTTTCACCTGAACTTTACATGGATGCTCTAAAGAAAACTCACTCAGGTAGTTACACCAAAGAACACTCACTCAGGTAGTTACACCAAAGAACACTTACTCAGATAGTTACACCAAAGAACATTCACTCATGTAGTTACACCAAGGAACACTCCCTCAGGTAGTTACAACAAAAAACACTCACTCAGGTAGTTACACCAAGGAACACTCCCTCAGGTAGTTACACCAAAGAACATTCACTCAGGTAGTTACACCAAATAACATTCACTCAGGTAGTTACACCAAAGAACATTCACTCAGGTAGTTACACCAAATAACATTCACTTAGATAGTTACATCAAAGAACACTCACTCAGGTAGTTACACCAAAGAACACTCACTTAGGTAGTTACACCAAAGAACATTCACTCAGGTAGTTACACCAAATAACATTCACTCAGATAGTTACACCAAAGAACACTCACTCAGGTAGTTACACCAAAGAACACTCACTTAGGTAGTTACACCAAAGAACATTCACTCGGGTAGTTACACCAAAGAACATTCACTCAGGTAGTTACACCAAAGAACACTCACTCAGGTAGTTACACCAAATAACATTCACTCGGGTAGTTACACCAAAGAACATTCACTCAGGTAGTTACACCAAAGAACACTCACTCAGGTAGTTACACCAAATAACATTCACTCAGGTAGTTACACCAAAGAAAACTCAACTCAAGTAGTTACACCAAACAACACTCACTCAGGTAGTTACACCAAATAAGATTCACTCAGGTAGTTACACCAAAGAACACTCACTCAAGTAGTTACACCAAATAACATTCACTCAGGTAGTTACACCAAAGAACACTCACTCAGGTAGTAACACAAAAGAACATTCACTCAGGTAGTTACACCAAAAAGGAAAACTTCCTTACCAGAAGCAAGCTAGGCTAAATTTTGGTTGGCACATATTTTCATATCACATTTAAAAAGGTGAAGAGGTAATACCTTTGCTGTAGCAAATACCTTTGCATTTGTGTGGGTGTGTGTGTGTGTGTGTGTGTGCATGCGTGTACGTGTGTGTGTTACAGTAATCATTGGAATGTCAATAGAAGGTCCTTATAAGAACAGTAAATAAGACTGTGTGCGTGCTGGTTCAGCAGTTCGTAGTGGAGTCTAGGCAGGAAAAGCAAGTTTAAGTCAGGAGACCTTGCAGTTGCAGCACCCGGATGGCTGCCTATTGCAACATGTAAAGCTGTCTGCTAGATTCGACACAAATCCATCAGATATTTCCCTCTCCTCTACATTCCTGTGCTGAATGCAGCAGTTTGTCCCACTCTGCTGAAGCCAATACATTTATTACACAGTTTTGACAGTGTGAATTAGGTGAGATGACTTTCATGCTGGTTTTCACCCTTGGTATGACCCTTTTAACTCTCTCACACTCTCTGTCATACACACACACGCGCGCGCACACACACACACACACACACACACACACACACACACACAAACAACTCACACCACACACCAACACACACTGCCTACGGTCATGCTAGCATGCAGTTCAGGGACATAGAGGGTTAGGGCTGATTCAGGGCCTGTGCCTGTCACCCACTCATGTAACTTATCCCTGCCCTGACAGACAGTGGTGCATTGCAGTTCTGAGGCTCAAGGACCACTTGACCCAAAAGTACAGGCGTATCTAACGACTGGTGCCAGCCAGCTGAGATCAGCTGGGACTGTCTGGTTTGGTGCTCACTGACACTGCTTAGCTTTCAATGACCATTAGCAAAATTAGAATTTGCTCAATCCCCCATTTTGCAATTGTTTCACCATTTTGCCTATGCACACTATGTACATAGATATACTGTGCCACCGTGCTCATGTGCATTCACATTCGTTGCTAAACTGGCTACAATGGCTACATGACGTATGAATGAATATGTGAATAGCACTTTTCGCTCTAAACTGCTGGTGAGTGTTAGGGCTGTGACGATAACCGCATTACCGCAAGACCGCGGTTATGTAATGCCTACCGCGGTGTTGAGCTCATTACCGGGGATGGGGGGTGTGCGCTGTATTTTTGTGTGCGATTACCATATTTTCCGGAGGATAAGCCACTACTTTTCCCCCCACAATTTGAACCATGCGGTTTATAATGGGGTGCAGCTTTTCTGTAGATGTTTCTTCACCCGTCAGGGGCGGAGCAGAAAGTGAATCAGCAGGTAGGTCAAAGTTGTAAATCAAAGAAGAAAGTGCTCAATTTCATTTAACACATGCAAGCAGCAGGCACGACGGAGAAATTTTTTCAAACCAACGTGTTTTTTTTTTCATTTTTTCAAACTCCCCTTGTTTGCACACGCATAAAGACGCTACAGATGATATTCGGGAGTTACTGTGATTCGAGAGATACTGTGATGATAACTTAGTTCATTGAGATATTTAGACATAATACTGCTGTAATACTGCGAAGTCATGTGGTCAGAGGTGAACTTCGGTATAGCCAGTGTGTATTTTATTTAAAATTATTAACACCCTTGAGCCACTGTGTCTTTGGACATAGATAATGCCATGCCGTTTGCTGTGATGGATAATTAAAGTCTAGCTCTTATTTATGCATAGAAACGTAAATCGACAATATAATCTGTAGCGTCTTTATGCGGATAAACGAGGGGAGTCAGAATTCGACACAACACCGGCTGAAAGCCAAAACTGTCACACATGAAATGCTACAGGCACCGTTCAAAAACTGATCAGTTCAGTTAAATGTGTTCAGTTCAGTTTTCCAAAAAGAAAAGACCTCCACTCCAGTCCACAGGTGAATCCGTGCGGACACTGAACTCGCGAGGTATTTGCAGGAGGAAGCCCTCGATTCACATTCGGATCCACTTGCCTGGTGGCGGAAAAATCTAAATCGATTCCCTCTTCTGTCAAACATTGCCAGAAAATATATGACCGTTTGCGCGACGAGCACTCCATCGGAGCGTGTATTCAGCACGGCAGGCAACATTGCCACCTCGTTTAGATCGTCCTTTAAACCGGACAAAGTGAACATGTTGGTTTGTCTTGCAAGGAACATGAAGACGGAAAAATAAGATATTTATAATTCACATTATTCACGTTATACCGTCACAGCCCTAGTGACGGTACAGTATTTGAAGTCATAGTCATTTCTTTAAATAAGTAAAATGTCAGGTGATGGGCAAGCTTGTTAATCACATAACTTGACTCTGTTTTGCAAATGGAAGACTGTTCTGAAGAACTGAAGCATTTATAGTTTTTCATTTTCTAGTACATTGCTATTGGAGTCCTTTATAGAGTGTATTTTTATTTGTTTTTATTTGGTTTTGTATATAATCTGTTTTTTTGCTTTAAAATGTACATTTTTGTCAATTGTGAGAAATATTTTGTCGGTCATGAAAAAACTGCAAAGCACACTTGTGATTGGTGGAGCGATCAGAGGTCCATGACTGTAAATGCAGCAGTGTAAGTCATACAGCAGTGTATCCATAACTCTCCCCATACAGCAGTGTTGATGTCTGTCTGAGATCTGGAGCTCATGCCAGTCCTGCTCTCGCCCACACTGATGCTGCTGCGTGCCTCTCTATGCTCGTCCAATTAAAAGGCACACACCCACCCTGACACACACACACACACACACCCCGACACACACACACACACACACACACACACACACACACACACACACACACACACACACACACACACACACACACACCCTGACACACACACACACACACACACACCCCGACACACACACACCCCGACACACACATGCACACACACCCTGACACACACACACCCACCCCGACACACACACACACACACACACACACACACACACACACACACACACACACACACACACACCCCGACACACACATATACAGACACACACACACACAAACCCCTACACACATACACACCCCCTCACACACACACACACACCCCGACACACACATATACAGACACACACACACACACACACAAACCCCTATACACATACACACCCCCTCACACACACACACACACACCCACACCCCGGGACACACATAGGCAGAAACCCGGCCGCCTCTTCCATCCGTAGACACACATACCGATCTCCGCTCATGCCATTTCTCTCGATTCGTCTGAAAGAGCGCATAAGCAAGCCATGTGTGTGTGTGTGTGTGTGTGTGTGTGTGTGTGTGTGTGTGTGTGTGTGTGTGTGTGTGTGTGTGGAGCAGGATGGGTAGAGGGGGGACTCTCCTCCGCATGTGGTGTTAGTGCATTCCTTTACCCACTCACTTCATCAAATGTCTGGGCATACCACAACTCAACACCAGATTGGCTTCACAGGTGCTGTCTGCGTAATGTGGCACCCTTTGAATATGTAAACCAATGAGCATAGACCTTTTCCTCTTAATCATACATAAACCTGTTTGCAAACGGGACCACTCTTTTTCACACTAGTGTTTTTAAAGTAGGAAACACGCACAAACATAACACACCAAGGTCTCCTGGACAGCGTGCGCCTGCTCTGCCAGCAGGTGTGACCTTGATTGGGAGATGGGAGGTACAGAACAGGCCATCAGTCTGAGTCCTTATGCAGAACCAGTCCATATAAACACTCACAAACACAAACCTCAGGACAAACACACAGATATTTCAGGAATGGAATGAACAACCTGGACTGAGTGTTGTGTATTAGGAATTGCTGGGTTCCATCATTCATAAACATACGTTTAGTGTTGTGCTTTTAAAGAGTTTAGCCTTGTCTTTGTGGGGCCTTCTTGGTGGAGAAAGGTCACCATGTGGAATAGACATTTTGGGGAGGTTTTACTATTGGATGGCAAAAAACAAAAAATGATTTCTATGCTGTGAAGTGTCAGGGGATATGCAGAGTTTTTGGTTTTAAGATTGTACAAAACCTTACAAAGTTAGGTGGGGCTACTGAAGATGAGGTGTCTGCTATTTAAAAAAACGACACATAAACCATGTCTGTAGGGCAAAGTGCTGAACACTGCCATCTGATGAACTCCTTATTTATTCATAGTCTCTATGAATGCAAATAACTTCAGTGGAACTCTGAGGTCTAATGAGGTCAGCGAGTAGGGCAAGGTCACGCACAGAGAGATCCGGGTCACCTGGGAACAGCCAGTGGTTTTCCACACCTCTCATAATGCTTACGTTGCTGTACAGAACCCCTGCAGGAATACGTCCATGGACATAGTTTATACCAGAGCTTAGTGCTGTTTGTTTTTATTGTTTTAGATTGGATCAGGTAGAATACTTTTAAAACACTTGGATAATGGGATTTCAGTAAACTTCTGTTCAATAATGCCGTGGATAAATCTTTTGCTCTAGTCTTAAGTCCTGCATATAAGTCTTGGTGCTATTTACACCCTGATTGGTGTTTGGTTGAAAGCAGTTCGGTAACAAACTTGTGCAGGTTTCTTGCTTCTTTCCTTTCGTGCTGGAAATCATTTATGGTGTGGCTAAGATCTGGTGGAAACCTCGTCGTCTCTCCACGCTGTTCTACAGCCTCGGCCATACACAGCAGGAGTCCATGAACAAAGCCACCGGCCGTGGAATGAGCTGCTGTTGCCGTCTCAGGTCATGGGAGTCCTGCCGGAACTCAGCAGTTCAGCTTGCAGCAGCTCAGAAGGGAGGGGCCGCGTAGACAGACTTGTCCCCATTACTGGGGTGGATCATTTGGGTTACCGCAGGGGTTTTGTTTTTTTGCTTCGTCTTTTCAAAGGTTGCCGACATTGTGACTGAACACATATTAGCTGTTCATTCACACATACAACCACCAAAAAACGGCAAACATCCTCTTAACCTCAACGGCTGAACCTGTAAGAGAATGAGGCTGATGAGAGACAGAACTCAATGTGTGTTTGCTCGTGTCCTACTGTAAAGAGATCTGGTGCTGTAGCCAGACTCTAAATAGAAGGTCAGCATATTGATACATTCACTCACTGCAGTATTTGACTGCCTGACTTACAGCTACAGTGCGATCTATAATACATTGTTTAGTTTCATGCCGAAATCCATAAACGCTTCAGTCTTTTCATATAGCCTCGCCGAGCGAATGAATAATTAGTAAGCCTTTTCTCTGGTGATGAGTCAGCAATATTTGGCTTGACTGTACAATCAATACGAACAGTAAGACATCTCTGTTAGCACCTGTTCCTAGAAGTTGGGATAAGATTAAAGACCGTGAGACTGTATATTTGTGTGTGCATCTGTGTGTTCATGTGTCAGTGTATAAGACAGTGATAATGTCAGATGTTTTAGTGGGAGAAGTACATATCCTAGGAATCTTTTCTTTCTTTGTCCCTCCCTTAATCCCTCTCTCTCTCTCTCTCTCTCTCCCTCTCTCTCTCTCTCTCTCTCTCTCTCTCTCTCTCTCTCTCTCTCTCTCTCTCTCTCTCTCTCTCTCTCTCTCTCTCCCTCTCTCTCTCGCTGTTTCATACAGGATCCCATTACGTTAACTTTCCTGCACCCTCATTTGCAAGGCTGAAGTCTGTGTGATTTGTGACTTGCCCTCCCATGTGTAATAGTGCTGCTGTCTGCAGGGAGGAATGATCAGACCTGCCCCCTCCACTGGGGCTGCTGTATCACCACCTCCGTGTGTTTAGTGATCCTCCTAGTAACTTGTGCTTTTCTTTGAACAGGCTCCCGTGCATGATTCCTGATCTGCGGGACACGCAGGCGTGAGGGAGCGCAGAGGATGTCGGCCAGCCTTTCCTTCCACGGTGCTCCTACACTTCCTGCCATGCACTAACCACCAGGCTCCCGCAAGCACCTCCTCCTTGGCCGTTGACTACTGAGCTCTGTGAGCCCCCCCCTCTCCTCCTTTACGGCCACGCCCCTGACCCCCACGGCCACGCCTCTGACCCTCACGGCCACGCCCTCCACGGCGGTGGCGGTGGCAGTGAGCATGCACACGGGCGGCGTGCTTTGAGCAGAGAGAGCGCGTGCACACACGGGGCCGACGCCATGCGGCCGTGGACGGGCTCGTGGCGCTGGATCACCCTGGTGCTGCTGGCGTGGGGCACCCTGCTCTTCTACATCGGCGGGCACCTGGTGCGCGACAGCGAGAGCCCCGAGCGCTCCAGCCGCGAGCTCTCCAAGATCCTGGCCAAGCTGGAACGCCTCAAACAGCAGAACGAGGACCTGAGGCGAATGGCCGAGACACTCAGGTCAGAGTGCAGCTGAACCTCTTCTCTCTCTCTCTCTCTCTCACTTTATCCTCTCTCTCTCCCCTCCTTTCTCTCTCTCTCTCTCTCTATCTATTCTCCTCTCTCACTCTATCCTCCCTCTCTCCTCTCTCTCTCCTCTCCTTTATCTCTTTCTTTCTATCATCCTGCCTTTCTCCTCTCTTTTCTCTCTCTATCCACCCTCTCTCTCTCTCTCTCTCTCTCTCTCTATCTCTCACTATCTTTCCTTCTTTCTTTTTCTCTATGGCTGTCCCTTTACTGCTGAGCTTTCTCTGGTCTCTCTTCTCTCAATCCATCCTATTCTTGCCATATGCCACTCCTACAGACTCTTGTCAACAATACCAAAGCCTTGTTTTGATTTAAAATGCTGCAGTGCAACCAGTACTGGCCCGAATATAATTTAAACCCCAAATTCTATTCCCAAGGCCTGTATGGCATCCATATCCTGCCTCATCTACCTGTACGGTCTGCAGTTGTAATGTGAGTGTATGTAATACTAGTAATAGGCTGCTACTGTAATATGTAGATAGCTTGCTGTCACTTTGTGCGTTCAGCCGTGGTGGGTGTCGTGTGCTGTCCCTCAGGCTGTGGCTGATACACATCTCACTGCTCAAGCACAACTCCCTTCTGCACAGCATAATTTCCTTATTTATAAACTCATCGTATTTTCATTTTTAAACTTTAATATTTTCAATACGTTCACCTTATTTGGGTTTTTTTCTTCATAAGAATGGTATTATCTACTTTTAATATATATGCCGTATACAGATCTCTCCACTGTGAAAGTCTTTAACCGCTCGCCATCTCACATTGCTGTGTGTTCTTATTCCTTATCCATATGCATTTTAACACCGCATGGCTGCGGTGAGAAGTGATGCTGAGCACACAGGACGTTTCCCCCTGCTACTCTCTTTATTTCTGGGTTACATCTGTGCACATGTCAGGGGATGTGTGTCAGTCCTTCAGACCTGCTGGCCTGTCACAACTCTCACACTCAGTGAGTCTGTGCTCCCCTGGCCAACTCTATCATAACAGGCACTACGAATAAATGTTTCATGTATGTTTCTATCTGAAAGGAATCTGATTATATGTATGTGCAAGTGTGTGTGTGTGTGCGTGTGTGTGTGTGTGTGTGTGTGTGTGTGTGTGTGTGTGTGTGTGTGTGTGTGTGTGTGTGCGTGTGTGTGTGCATGTGTGCGTGTGTGTGTGTGTGTGTGTGTGTGTGTGTGTGTGTGTGTGTGCGTGTGTGTGTGCGTGGGGGGATGACTGCAGTGGAGGTTGAAGGAAATGGGCAGAGTGGTTGTCTCATGCAACGTTTTTAATAGTTCAGTGATAAGTTATTCATAAACCTCAATATGATAATGTGAAGTGCACAATATAGCCACAAGTCCTTGTACATTTTGTTTACTTCTGAACGTTTTGTCCAGCAGTACTTTGACCATAGCCAGGTCCAATTTCCTGTAGATTTTCAGGGTTTTCTGTAGATTTATTAGGATGTTCTGTAGCTCTATCAGGATTTTTTGTAGATATATCATGGTATCCTGTAGATTTATCAGAGCTCTTTGAGGCTTACAGCCTGTGTTTAAGATCACTGTGAAGCCACAGAGGGTTGATAAGCTTCTCAGTATGAATGTTATCAGTCAGAGCACGCTATGCATGAATGCAGTTATTGGGAAATAGCCAATTAGTAAGATGTGGGTCAAAATACAGGAAGCCTACAGTGTTCCTGCATATACTCACCAAAGTAATGGTGCATTAGAATAGCATTGTGTATAATGTTGTGTATGCTGCTAGAATGTCTCTACATCACGCAGACACACACACACAGCACATGCAGCTCCTGAACCATCAGCTAGTTTGCATGGCTGCGTGGTTGTGTTGGAATCAAATGAGGACACAGGTATGTAACTTTAGCATGTTGTAACTTTGTACCTGCTCTCTCCTTTCAACTCATTTGCTGAATACTAAGATCTCTTTACACCTGCTGCTTAGTGCCTAGGACAGCAGCAGGACATATCAACTGAAGGGACATACTATCTGTAGGCACTTACTACTGAATGAGTAGCACTGAACTTACTTACTGAAGGGACATATTAACTGAAGGGACATACTAACCGAAGGGATATACTATCTGTAGGCACTTACTACTGAATGAGTAGCACTGAACTTACTTACTGAAGGGACATATCAACTGAAGGGACATACTAACTGAAGGGACATATTAACTGAAGGGACATACTAACTGAAGGGACATATTAACTGAAGGGACATACTAACTGAAGGGACATATTAACTGAAGGAACATATTAACTGAAGGGACATACTAACTGAAGGGACATATTAACTGAAGGGACATACTAACCGAAGGGACATACTAACCGAAAGAACATACTAACTGAAGGGACATATTAACTGAAGGAACATATTAACTGAAGGAACATATTAACTGAAGGGACATATTAACTGAAGGAACATACTAACTGAAGGGACATATTAACTGAAGGAACATACTAACTGAAGGGACATATTAACTGAAGGAACATACTAACCGAAGGGACATATTAACTGAAGGAACATATTAACCGAAGGAACATATTAACTGAAGGGACATACTAACTGAAGGGACATATTAATTGAAGAAACATATTAACTGAAGGAACATATTAACTGAAGGGACATATTAACTGAAGGAACATATTAACTGAAGGGACATACTAACTGAAGGAACATATTAACTGAAGGGACATATTAACTGAAGGAACATATTAACTGAAGTAACATACTAACTGAAGGGACATATTAACTGAAGGAACATATTAACTGAAGGGATATATTAACTGAAGGAACATATTAACTGAAGGAACATACTAACTGAAGGGACATATTAACTGAAGGAACATATTAACTGAAGGGACATATTAACTGAAGGGACATATTAACTGAAGGAACATATTAACTGAAGGAACATACTAACTGAAGGAACATATTAACTGAAGAAACATACTAACTGAAGGGACATATTAACTGAAGGAACATATTAACTGAAGGAACATATTAACTGAAGGAACATACTAACTGAAGGGACATATTAACTGAAGGAACATATTAACTGAAGGAACATACTAACTGAAGGAACATACTAACCGAAGGGACATATTAACCGAAGGAACATATTAATTGAAGGGACATATTAACCGAAGGAACATATTAACCGAAGGGACATACTAACTGAAGGGACATACTAACTGAAGGGACATATTAACTGAAGGGACATATTAACTGAATAAATATACTAACTGAAGGGGACATACTAACTGAAGGGACATATTAACTGCAGGGACATACTAAGTGAATATATTAACTGAAAGGAATATACTACCTGAAGGGACATAGTAAATGAAGGGACATACTAAGTGAATATATTAACTGAAGGGACATACGAACTGAATAAATATACTAACTGAAGGGGCATACTAACTGAAGGGGCATACTAAGTGAAGGGACATATTAACTGAAGGGAAATACTAACTGAAGGGACATAACTGAAGGTTCATGGGTGATTCTGAGCTCCTCTGAGTGACTGGTTCTGCACGAATGCTTCCATTGACAGCTATTGTAACGCTGCACAGTTTGCTACTCTGAAAGCTCTCTCCAGATTTTGGAGGTGAAAGCTAGTGGATGGGTGGGTGTGGTCACAGCATGCTGGCATTTTAACCTCGAACATGTTATGACTGAGCAGGCTCCCGTCTGTCTGGACAGGCCTGTGATCAGTTTTTTGGCCAGTCAGGGGGACAATAATTGCAAACATCACAAACAGGGCACAGTCGATGTTGCAAACCTGCTGTACGCCTGCTTTCACAGTGGAGTATAATAAATGTCTTGCCAACATCTGCAAGTTTTGTTTTGGGGAGGCAATTTTCTCCCAGTGTAGTGATAGCCTGTTTTCACAGCAAATATCACCTGCTACTACTGCTTGTCCAGTTCGGGAGAGGAGGGGGGTGGGGGTGACATTGGGTTGTCAGGGACACATACGAAACCCTGCCTTTGACACGTTTGACAGCCAGAAGCATTGTTAGATTGGGGAGTTTGTCAGGGCATCCCATTTGGCAACAGGATTCATCACAGCCAGTGTCAGAAACTTTTCATCGTACTACCAACGTTGGGTGCGACGTTTGTTTACACGCTTGACATTTTGCCTGGAGTTGACATGAAGAACTCAAAACGCGTTGGAACTGAATAATTTTTTACCAGGAAGCTCGTGAGCACCCGCTCCTCTCCGCGCATGTATTCATCTGGGTTTTCACTGGATTGGGTTAGAACAGGGAAATCACTGGTGTTGAACCATGCTGTTGTAACTTCTTAATGATAGTATGTTTTTGGAGTGGTTTCATGCTGGAATTGGGCAGAGAGGATCTGATCGCTTGTGCAACACTAAGGAAGGAGACACCAAATCATGTCTTATTCTGTCTGTGATTATTTAGTTCACTGGGAGGGAATGATTTATATTTCTTACATTTCAAACACCCTGTGCAGATTCTACTGCGCTGTTGCCATTAGTCTATATGATGCAGTGGTCTGCAGACCAGTAATGGTGTTTATGGTGCTGGGGCGGTGTGTATGACAATATCTAGCAGTGCACTGAAATTAAGGGCTCCCTCCAGTTTATCTCTCTCATGCACACACACTCATACACAGGCCTCCTCCATCAGCTTCTCCACCACCCATCTGAAAACAGTTACACATGAACGTGTGTGTGTGTGTGTGTGTGTGTGTGTGTGTGTGTGTGTGTGTGTGTGTGAGTGTGTGTGTGTGTGTGTGTGTGTGTGTGTGTGTGTGTGTGTGTGTGTGTGTGTGTGTGTGTGTGCGTGCTCGCTCATGGGGCCTGAGAGTGAGATCAACTATATATTCAGGAATAAAGCAATGAGCAATGAGATGAACTGTCAGCTTCCTCTTTAGAGGCATTAGTGTGTGTGTGTGCACATGTGTGTCTATGTATTATTTGTTTGTGGCACTGATTGTTGCAGAATGAGTGTAGCAGTATTCTGCCAGTTCTGATAGTGCCAAAGTGTTGGAGATCTGCAGTGAGTTCATTACTCCTACTCTTTATTAGCACATTACATGTTAAAGCAGTCTGTTCATCGAGCAGACACCCACACATTAGAGCTATGTGACAGACCAAGGACTATCTAGCTACGATATATAATGAATGCATGTGTACCACAACACACACACACACGGTATCTATGTAACTAATGAGGTGTGTGTGTGTGTGTGTGTGTGTGAGAGAGAGAGAGAGAGAGAGAGAGAGAGAGAGATAGAGAGAGAGAGAGAGAGAGGGGAACGAGAGCATTACTTAGGACATATTTAAAGCTATGAAACAGTGGTTGCATTTAATGCTTCACAGATATTCAGTGTTTTCATATTAGGAAAGTACCAGATTCTTGAAAAGGACAGGACAACATTCCTAGTTGTATGATTGTGGAGACATGTCACCCTCCTTTTTGCCATCACTATGGAAGACTTATTGAATCACATTTTATGTGGGTGGTATAATGTGGCAAAATGCAGGAGAATAGGCAACAGAAAATCATTAAGGTATGATTGAACATGTGTTCTGGCTAAAGGGCTGTGCTGATGCCTTGAAACAAGAATCAGCGAGATTTTGGCTTTTTGCCACACATGATTAGCTCCTTGGAAGAAAGAAATCTGCCAAAACCCTCAGTGGATATAATCAGGGATGTTTACAGTGGCTCATTTTTGCAGGTAACATATGGAGATCACATCACCGCTCCAATTTTACCTAAAGCTGGCATCAAGACTGAGTGTTACTATAAGCAAGCCCAAAACCATGTTCAAAGGTATGCAGATGGCAGCTAAAGAGCTTCTGAAGCGCTCTGTGTTCTATGATAGATAAAGGTGAACGGTATAAGATGATAATGGTATAAGATGATGGTATAAAATAAATTCTTAGTGTGTTGAATATGGCTCTCTGGAATGTTGTGATCTTCAAAATTCAGTTTTGTATTCATGTTCATATTTTAATATTAAATCTTACTACAATGAATAATGCAAGAGTAAATGAACAATATGTATACATACAACAGCATGTTTAATAAGTGGATCACACGTAAACACCTGTTCAGCAAGAAACAAGAGAAATGAGGCTCAACTGAAGGTTTCAAACTTTCATTGAACTTTTCTCAGCAACCAGGATGAGCAACATTTTAAGCATGAATAACAACCCTACTGTTGTAGAGCTGGTCTGGGCATCACTTATGCTGGGAGAGCTGGTCTGGGCACCACTAATGCTGGGAGAGCTGGTCTGGGCATCACTTATGCTGGGAGAGCTGGCCTCGGTATCACGTACGCTCGATCAAAGCATAAGGATCCTCAGTCAACACCAAAGGAAGCTTGTTTTCTGGGCTCCAGGAAGAAGCCCACGACAGTGGGGTTTGGAGTGAACTCAGACTGGCCCAACCTAAACGCCCTCTGGAGCAGCACGGAGGCAATGAAACACAGATGGTCAGAGGGGATTAGTGATGTGCTGGTACCGGATCCAAACGTTCTTGTGGAGGCAAAAAGAAATAATCCTGCAGGCACAGTATACTGAAGTACTGTCAGTTACATCAGCACCAACACAACACAACTGTAAGGAAGCCAACCTGCTTGTCATGTCATTTAGTGTCACATGCTGTCTTAAACCGTAGTTCACAAATTCATAATGGATAAGAAAAGGCCTTGGATAAGAAAGGTTAAATAATTAACAAAGTATTGCTTATCTTACTATTACAGGTAGCTTGTACACCTTGAGGAGATCCTCTTACATGTGTTTTTAGGGTGTGGCTTGGAACATCTTGTATTTGTACATGCTAAAGGCTCTAAACAAATATTTAGATTCCATTATGATTATTCATCTTGGGTGTTGATCTAAATAAAGTGTCTTGAAGGTCATTAGTGACACCTCAATGTGACTAGATTTTGTGACAAG
The DNA here is from genome assembly GCF_052324685.1 of Brachyhypopomus gauderio. Lineage (NCBI taxonomy): Eukaryota > Metazoa > Chordata > Actinopteri > Gymnotiformes > Hypopomidae > Brachyhypopomus > Brachyhypopomus gauderio. The sequence continues at coordinate 14,374,804 of NC_135227.1, forward strand.
GGCTAGGCTGACCCATCTGGAATTAAGAACATCAATGTATAACGTCCCGAGACTACATTTTATATAACATTTTCACAAACACACACTCACAGAGATATTTACTTTCTTGTGATTTCTTGACACAAGCACATTACCAAAAGCACATTTCTCGTCACACAGTAAAACCTGCCACACAGGCACAGTCCAGACATGCCCACATAAAGGAGGATGCGCAGCGTTCTGACACCCTCCACTGACGCAGCTCTTTCCTCCGCTCTTTCCTAGTGATGTAATGGAACTTTCACTGGGCTAACAGGCTCACTTGAACTGCTGCCATTCAAACCCTCCACCCTCTGTGTTTTACATCTCTCTGGGATGTGATGGTGTCAGCACCACCCTACTTGTGTCAGCACCACCCTACACCCACCACTGAGTACACTGATTCATCTGGCGTCAGAACAGCCATTGATGTGGAGATGACTGTATGCGAAACATACGAAGTCAAATAAATGAATATAGTGTTCCTCACGTTTATCATGGAAACATACAGATTACAGAGTAACGTAAACGTACAGAGTAGGGTTAGATCGCAGATGTCGGTTATCTCATGAACTTCACAGTTAATACCTGCAACATGTAGATTAATGAAGATGGTTTATTTGTACTTGTGGTACTAAAAATACTGTAGTATTTTCAGGAAGTTGGCCTGACTCTTTAAACAGTTCTAATTAGAGGTCACAAATGGGGCCCCAGATAGTCTAGACAGTTAATGTTGATTCGTCATATACAAGGTAGAGGCTGTTCCTGCCAAATGGTGGAATTTAAATAGAGAAGACATCCTGTCTGAATGTGAACTGAACAAGAAAAAAATACAGAATGTAACAATACTAAAGGTCAGTGGTAACTCATTTAATGTCCTTTTGATGATAAAACATAAAAGTACACCTTTACTGTCTATCCTGTCTGTCCATGAAATCAATTTTTTTGCTACGTGTATTTCATTTGTACAGGACATAATTTCATTTGTATGTGACAGTATTAAATAGAAGAGCTTCTATTGTTTCCATTGTATACTGTCACAAGCTAAATAATCACTAGTGAATATTAACTTTAAAGTATAATACACTTCATAATGACATCTTAAAAGTACAATTTATTATTTTCAGCATAATAATATCAAATGAAATAGTTGAAGTTTATTTTTGGCTTTCATATTTCAGATGGAAGAACAAATAGGTAATACATAGTACAGCCCCTGACTCCTCCCTTGGGGGGTGTGTGTGTGTGTTTCTGTCATTCTTACCCCCTGTTCCTTGTGTTGTTAACGTGAAGTGCTGCGCTTGTGTCTGGTTTGTGTTGCTGTATTTAGGTGCGTCTAGCGTCCTTCAGTGTAATTATATGTCTACCATAGTGTCCTGCTTTTGTCTGCATCCTCTATTCTCCTCGCAACGTTACGCTAGTAATACTTAGTAGATTATTGAGTAAATTGTATGGTTGCTTAATCTGTAACATTTCACAATTTTATTCTTGTTTCCTAAAATATTCTTTATTGAAAGTATTACCATAACATTTGCCATACCACTCTAAAGATCTGTAATATTAATATTACCATAACATTGGCCAAACCACTCTAAAAACATGTGATATTAATAATATTACCATAACATTTGCCATACCACTCTAAAGATCTGTAATATTAATATTACATTGGTCATATCACTCTTAAGATCTGTTACCATGCATTCCCCTGAAACCCCATTTTGGTTAAACACTACTACTACTACCACTAGTACCAATAATAATAATAATAATAATAATAATAATAATAATAATAATAATAATACAATATTAATGTTTATTTGTGCAGCAATTTTCACATATTTATAAAATTCAAAAAATAACTATTAAGAAGAAAATAAACATAAGAGGCATAAGACACGGAGGGCTCAAATATCCAATTTAAACACAGGTATTGATGTTCAGAGCAAGAAATTGTGGTAGGAATGACCTAATGAGCTGTCTGGGAAGTTTGAGCAGAGCACGAGTTTCCCTACAGTGGGTGTAAAAAAAGTGGCTGTTGCCAGAAACTTAAATCCATTTGTGTAAGGGAGATACAGCAGACTAGACAAGAGCAGATCCTGCTTGTTTCTGAAAACAGACATGAGCTGGTGTTGCTCAGTGGAAACCAGATGGTAGCACTGAGGATGTCACCATACCAGAAACGTATTAGTCGCTACCAATACCACAAAAATTATGATTCTTTATTCCAATTTCGATACTGTGATGATGGGTGCTGGGGAAAGGACAAGGTACCGAGTACAGTCTTCCTGGCACGTACATCACTTTTATTTAAACAAAGGCGCAGACAGCGCACATACAACATTTAAACTTGGTCACATTAACGACTCTGACAAAGACGAGCACGGGAACGCACATTTAAATAGACAAACCACATACACCCTGAGTGATGACGAGACGAGCCACAGGTGAGACCAATTAACACACTCAAACACAACCACACCCACGAAGATCCACAGACGCAGACGTCTAGACGTAGACGATGTAAACACGCCTAAAGGGGAGGGGTCAGGGGCTGTACCGTGACAGATACCATGAAAAAAATAAACCAATGAAACAAATCTTTCTCAAAATACATGATTTGACATGCAAATGACAACTTGAAATGCTTTAAAAATTCTAAATGCGTTAAGTAGACATTTTATGTGTATTTTATGTACACAGAGATTTGCAAAATAGCTCACCTAAAACCACATGCTTGCTGTACACACAGTCTGCTAATAGCATATTAATATTATTTATGTCCAGTAAACATTATTTGACCCTGGTCATTAAACTTTTGGCAGTTTTTTTTTTCAACTAGCCGCAGTGGACCCGTTTCATCTCATGCTTTTGACGATGGTATTCCTATTTGTGTTGTTTTAGTTGTTTTATTATGCTGCCCTCGTGTAGTCTGGAAGATCTGTGAAACCTTTGGTACCTTCGTTACCACAGGAAACAAGAACATTTTTAGAATTCTGGTATTGACTTGGCACAGAAGTATCAGTTCTTGTGACATCTCTAGATAGCATTACGTTGAAGCTTAGAGGTAGTGAAATCCCCTTTAATAGGATAGCTATCAGTTCTGCTGCTTGGTGTCAATTCTAAAGAGAGATTGTTAGCAGGAGAGAGGCAGTGGCGAGGGTTGTAACCATTCACCAAACACATGGCTCAGTCTCAGTTCAGTACAGCAGTAGTGCAGTTGGCTGCATTCAGTACATTATCAGTACCAATAAAATAAGACAAAGTCCAGTATGGGACGTTCATGTCCAGTTTCAGTTTACTTAAACCTTCAACATTAACATATCATTTCATTTAATATTTTGGAAGGGAAACAGCAGATTCTGCCTGATCCATTCAGAGTGGATACTTTGCAGCATATGTGCAGTATCACCCCATCACCCCTCCCCTGGCAGGGTCCTCGGGCCAAGGCCTCCTTATCCTCCGGTTCACCAGGCACCAGGCATGCCAGATATACTACCATTCTGATGCCAGACGCTCTTATTTACAGGCTTGAGAGCTTCAGGACTGTCTGCCTTCAACTCACGAGGAGTACTGCTAGAAAGAGTAGAGAGAGAGAGAGAGAGGTCTGCAGAGCATACACTGATTAACATGTCCTAGGCCTGACATATGCTTGCTATACCTTAATAAAGTGATTTCCTTTCCACATATTACTAATAGTGGTCAATACATATATGAATACTGATGAATATGATTACAGAGAGACCAAATATACATTTTGCCCCGACAGGACTTTTTCCCTTTAGAGGAGAGCAGCCCTGCCCTCACTGTGACATTGCATGATTGTATTTTTAATATACCTCACATCATACTTACTAATTACTATTTAAAATCAGCTCAGTGGTTTCCCCTCCTGATAAGTGTATGTAATTGTATTTCCTGTACAACGTGTAGTCCAGGGTTGCAGAGTGGACAAGAACACTCACATTCACCCTCATACCCAAATGACAGACATGCATATGTCTACAGTCAAAAGAAAACAGCAGTCTGCTAGGTCTGCTAGGACTTCTCTCTGTTACTTCCTCACTCTCTCCCTCACTCTGAACTCTCTTCCCCACACACGCTCTGTCCGTTCTTTTTCTCTGTTCTTTCAGGAGGGGAAGTAGCTCAACCTTCTCACTGCATACTTCACATGCATCTCAAATGTAGTCTCAGGCCCGTGTGCCTAAAGAATCACCACACAGGAGCGCAGATCTGGGATCAAACTCCCTACTGCTCTTACTCATCCCTTTAGCCATGTTCTACAAACAGCAGCTGATCCCACATCAGCCCGACCTGACAGAGAGGCTTTAGGAGCATGACTTCCAGACTTCTGTTGTACCATAGGGGCGTGTGTGTTAGTCCCCAAAGAGCCACCATTTTCTGTTTTTCCTTTGTGTGTTAGTTGCAGTAGTGTTAGAACTTGATAGAAGTTCAACGCTTAGTCAGGTGGTTGTCAGAATGTGGGAAGTACGAAGCGACAAAAGTGGTGTGGCTCACATCTCTTTGTCTTTCTCCCTCCATCTCCCCCCTCTCTCTCTCTCTCTCTCTCTCTCTCTCTCTCTCTCTCTCTCTCTCTCAGGCTGCCTGAAGGCCAGGTTGATGTTAGCGCGGGAGCTGCAGGGAGACTGCGTAGTTTGGAAGAACAGCTGGTCAAAGCCAAGGAGCAGATCAACTCGTACCGCAGCCTACCTGCAGATGGTGAGAACAACACGCTGACCAGTGATGCCTTACAAGCACCAAAGGACAGATGAAGTGTGTGATGTTATTGAGAGGTGTTTAGTATCCAGGACAAGGTATGTGGTGTGTGGTTGGTGTGAAGGACATATTTCTATAGGGAATCTATGAAAACTGGCCTCTAATTCTCTTATGTGCATGCACATGCACTAACACACACACACACACACACACACACACACACACACACACACACACACACACACACACACACACACACACACACACACACACCTATGCATGCACAGATACCTGCATTGACCATGACTAGAAAGCCATATCGTGGCTTACCTTAATTGTATTGCTGAAGTCTTATATACACTCGGCCACAGGCTATCACACAACCACGTAACAGAATACACTTCCACTCACATTTCTGGGTCAGGGGCATTCAGGCTTTCACTGCGCTGGGTTCTTTTGTGTTTTCTTCCTCCTGGGATGGAGTGAGAGAGAGAGAAAGAGAGAGGGAGGGAGGGAGGGAAAGAGGACCATAGCTATGTTCAGATCACAGGGGATACACTTACTACCAGTGAAATTGACACCTCAGTTTCACAATCTCTTTGTACTCACATACAATAGGACACACTTGTACACACCTGTGTGTGACGCCCTGCCTTTTGCCATCCACATGGGCCATTGATTTCTCATTGTTATGTTATGCAGTCATGTGCTCAACGGTGAGGCCAGGGGTTTACATGGGGTACATCGTTACTCAGTGTGCAGTACAGTGAGAATCACTGCCAGATAAGAGTGTGATAGATGAGTACGTGCAGCTCCATCATAACCACATCACCTGTACCTGCTCATACCTGCACAGTGTGACCTTTAGTGCTGCTGGCCACACTTTATGGCACCTCTGCCATGTCATTCTGCCTCACTGGGAATGTCATTCATGTTTTTCGTGTTTATGGGTGTGTGTGTGTGTGTGTGTGTGTGTGTGTGTGTGTGTGTGTGTGTGTGTGTGTGTGTGTGTGTGTGTGTGTGTGTGTGTGTGTGTGTGTGTGTGTGTGTGTGTGTGTGTGTACTCAGGGCCTGGGAGGAACCAGGAGGAGTTGCGCAGGAAGACGGAGAATGGAGTGCGGGAGTTATGGTACTTTGTGCGCAGTGAAGTGAAGAAACTGGGCCATGTGGAGACTGGAGATCTGCAGAAGCACATCGACATCCTGCTGCAGGACCTGGGCCACCAGCAGAGGTGTCTCACTGATGCACACACACACACACACACACACACACACACACATGCACGTGACATGTGTACAATATGCTATGATGTTCTTGACCTGACATGGTGTATTTGTGGGTGTGGACCATGCATAGTAACGGGGTAAGTCACTGGGTGAGTTATTAGTATGCTGAACCAGTTTCATATCTTGCTATGTTCTTTTTCAGATTATTGGTATGTTCACAATTTCAGTGTCATCACTGTTACAGTTTCTGACGACTGCTAACGTGTTTCCCAATACTTGTGATACATTTTCAAAACTCTAAACACAGCAACACATTTACCTCATACAAATTGCCAAATAGTTAATATCGTGTTCAAAAGCGCATTTTCTTAACTAAATAACAACTCTGCATTTCACAACGCAAACAAAGTTTTCTCTTTATACACCAACTTTGTTAAAACATAGCAAACCTGGTTCAGTATCCAGTCATTCTTTCAAACACTAGCACAGATTCTCTATTTGAGATGAACATAGTCAATCACTGCACAACCACTGTAAAAAAACTAACATTTGATGGCAGTACAGAAACACCATTACATGTAATATTTTACTCTCTCCCAGCAAACAACAGACATTTTACAGTAACATATATTGTTTTCTTAGCCAGTTCATTTTTACTGTAATCCGCTTCATTTGGACATTTTTTTCAAATGTGTACATTTTTGGCAACATACTGTCTACACAATGAGTGATATTTACTGTTAGGTACTATATGGAATGTAGATTAGACTAAATAAATCAGTAACAGTTTTGCAGTAAAGGTTATATTTTACTGTATTAGGGACATAACGGTAAATTGTAGCCTAACCCAAAAAATAATTACCGTAATTGTAAACATAATTAGCCATGGTCCCATATGTGTAAAAATACACATATACAAAAAAAAGCCACACAAGGGGGAAAAACAGGATACAAAACTGTCTTGTTATGTGTAATCTAAACGGTCTTCAGCAGTTGGCCACATGTTTTCATCCACATCACATCTGATGTTGGGCCTTGCCATGGACCTGGGAAAGAAAAGCTTGGTATGTCTTATTCACCCCTGGCAGTCTTCAGCTGAGATGTCTCTGCAGCCGGGATCCATTGCATCCAGGAGGGACATTTGGTCATGGGGCCGATGATCATACACCTTCCACCTCCAGACTGAAAAAAGTTCCTTAGTGGGGTTGAAGAAAGGCGAGATGGGCGGGAGGAAAAGGGAGGAAAATATGGATGGTCTATAAACCAGTTTGTGATGACACGAGAATGTCAGAATGCTACATTGTCCCATCACAAATGTCCTGGTGTTTCCTCCCACCTGTTCCCTTTCTGCTTCTGGAACCAGTTGTTGGTAGAGTTCATTCAAAAACGAAAGAAGGAGGTCACTGTTATAGGGACCAATCTGGCATTTGTGAAGGACCAAACCAGCACTTGAGATTGTAGGACAAATTGTTATATTTGCTCCTCTCTGACCTGGTATATTACTGTACTTCATTTTATTTCATTGATCTATATGTGCAAAAAATATGTATTACAGTAATAGCTATTCAACTGCCTTTGTTTTTGCAAAACTTTGCATTTTATACAATATTTTAGGTTTTGAACCTTAGGTTTTCATTTTTGACATGCTGTGTGCAAGCATTTGTAAATAAGACAAAAATGATCCAGACTTTTGTTATTGGATAACCTTGTGTGTATAGAAAA